>NW_026851695.1:0-133901 GCF_026571515.1 Ruditapes philippinarum
TACGTTGTTATTTCATGCTCATTTTTACTTTAGGTTTTTGCCATTATAGTTTGTTCACCAATTGGTGATATTATCTAATATTTCAGTTAAATGTTACCGATATGTTACCAACAGGTACTAGGATCCTGGTTCAACGATATCAAAATGTTCTAAACTATTAACTTTATTCAAAATACTCATCAGACCTTGCCATATTAGCCAAAATAACTTACAAATAACTTGCTACAAATTATGCAACTTTACAGAAGCACATTTAGACTTAACGCTCTTTATTTTTCGTAGTTTTCCTAAATGCATTTACGTAAGCTGATGGTCATGAAACCATGAAAATGTTTCGTTATCGTCGAGATGACAAAACCAACATAATGGGTTTGCGACCAGCATGTATCCAGACCAGCCTGCGCATCCGCGCAGTCTGATCAGGATCCATGCTGTTCGCTATCAGTTTCTTTACTTGTTATAGGGTATTTAAGCGAACAGCATGGATCCTGATCAGACTGCGCGGATGCACAGGCTGGTCTGGATCCATGCTTGTCGCAACCCATTATGTTTGTTTGACTGCGCGGATGATCAGTCTGATCAGGATCCATGATGTTCGCCCATCAGTTTTCTCTACTTGTTATAGGGTTTGTAAGCGAACAGCATGGATCCTGATCTGGAACCATGCTGGTCGCAAACCCATTATGTTGGTTTTGTCGTGATGCGGTAGCCTCGGTTCCAGTCTGTCGATTTTTTTATGTGCTTCTGTTCGGCAAATCGACATTTTGATACTATCAAAACCAGAAATGTTGTGTTATCTATGACGATCGAGTATGAAATAGCGCGTAAGTTATGAATAAGCAAAAAAAAAATATCAACGCCTGAGTCCCAGGCTAGTGATGCGGCTCAAATATGTTTAAACCAAAGCCGGTCAGTATCCGAGTAGTTGCTGCAAGATTGCTTTGTTTCGATTTCTCCCGAAGGACGTTTTCTATATTTGGATACTACTTTGTATTATCAAACGAAACTCAGCATTGTTTATTATCATATACCGGATACATTTAAGTGAAACTTCCTGTAAACAACTTTGAGAAAATTTCAAATGTTAACAAAGGCCGCAGACATGTTATCATGTAATACAATGTATTTATTTCATTATACCATTTTCAGAAAACATATGCCCCTGAAACCAAACAAGTCAAGTACTTTGAAAATTTACGGTATTGTTTATAACGTGTGACATGACATTAACCATGCAGAGATCGACCGATGAAGGTCAAATTCAAGTTTGTATATTTTATAAAGAAAAATTGCAAATCATGCAGTTTTTAATTGCAAAATGGTACAATCTGATTTAAAACATACTTGATGATATAAAGATGTACATTCTCGGTCTTTGAGACGACTTGACCCAAGTTGAATAGATCTAGTGATCTTAAACCTCATTTAAAAGTCTATATCAAGTGACTTCACATTTTTACTTTTCCAGACTAAATTATGGGTCAAATATATTCAATGTTGGATCTGCTTACTCGCACATGACATTTGCAAAAAAAAATATATATATCATGAGTAACTTTTTAGGTGCTTGTCCTTTTTATATCAGGTTATCACATATTTGTAATACATTAATTAACTACAAATCTAACATTTAAAGGGTGTGCAAAATCATGAAAAACGTTAAAACTCGTAAAAAAATGTTATAAGAGATTGTAACCAACAAATAGATGTAGAGTCTAGAGAGACTTAGTGACGAGAGATTAAGTCATTAAATAAAGGAATCCAAATGGAATTACAGATCTGTTGCAAGCATGGTTTAGGCGGTCTTAATATTTACAACAATAACTGGAAATAAATGAAAATTTAATACATTAACCTAAAGAAATCATTTTAAAATAACTTTCTATATAATTCATTAACAATATAACGGTAATTCCTCTGTTTCTTGGGATACTTCTTATCATTATATAGCAAATATATCTGCATATATATTTGCTAAATAACTCTTTTCTCCCCGGGCGTACTCGTTCGCAGGGAGGTACAGGGTATCGGCAGAATATTTCAATGTCTGGAAAAAGTAATTCAACGGAAGCATCAAATCCGCAAAATTACATGAAAATTGCAGACTTGGTTTGATTGAGTCTGTACATAAGGGATAATGAAATAGTGCAACATCCCTCAAGCTCCCTAGCACCGGTTTGAGCCGTACTCAATTCTCAACACTTAGAAGTTCCCGAATGACCAGAAAAGCATAACAATACTGACAACATTCGACTCTGCCCCTCATTAGATCCTGGTCTAGCAAAATCTACTCAAGTCAAGTTCCAGATCATAAAGTTTATGATATGATATGATATGATATGATATGAAAAACAAGATCAACAAGGAATATTTCATAAGAATATCCAAATGATACATTTCTATTGTCTTTTATCAATATTAAAATACTGAAAAAAGTACAAAATCTGTCAGTGTTCAAAGTCGTTTAACTCCAATATAAATTCTTGATATGCTATGTAGATTTACTTCCCTTGTATATTGAGGCGAGCTTATATTAAGGATGAAGCATAATGTGCAGTTTAATATAAATAAGACATAGGCTTCCGTATTTATAACACCGTGATGCAAGCAAAACAATACCAGGTACCAGGTGAAAAACATTAAAATTTTCTTGAATTATGGACGCAAAACCGAGGCTAAATTTAGATTTAATGTACATTTATTTCATTATCTAATCCTGTAAGGGGAGATCACTGCGTAGGAGATTTATGTGATTTATCTCCCTTTGATAATGAAAATGGCGAAATGCGTTTTAGTGACAATAGTTTCGTGTTATCATTCTGCTGGAAACCAAAGAACACTCGTGTCATCATACACGTTTGGAAATAGCGCTTGACAACTTCCAACATGCATTATGTAAACCGCCTTGTACGTTATATACATATTCATATATTTACAATGGATTGGTTTAAATATATGAATTCATTTCAAAATAAACAAGTTCTTGATACTTATATTAATTACTTCCGAGCTTCCTTGAACCAACCAGTACTTGTGTCATATAAAGAAACAACATGGTCGTGTCCCGATTAGGGCTCGAACACATGATTCATTGGTTGAGAGACAGACATCTTAACCACTAGGCCACAGCTCCCCTTGATGGACATGTATCAGTTGCCACCAACTGGACTAGTGTGATACGCTAGTATTCAATATTGTGCATAATATCTACAAATCAACATTTTCTTCAAAATTTCATTATGTTTTAGAAATATTTAACAATCCTTTCAATTTAAATTATGATAGATAAGAAAGATGATTCTTGTTAGATTGAGATGTGTGAGAGTAAAAGATGTGGGTCTTATAATCCCACAAGAGCTATCCTGCTCGATTTCAGCAAAGCATTCGACAAGGTCTCACACACACGACTGCTGATGAAACTAGACAATTATGGGGTCAGAGGCAACACGTTAAAATGGGTCCAAGGATTCCTCTTTGGCAGAACGCAGCGCGTGGTACTGGAAGGCTCACACTCCCACACATCCCCTGTCACATCCGGAGTGCCCCAGGGCAGCGTCTTAGGTCCTCTGCTCTTCCTCGCTTTCATCAACGACCTACCCTCTAGGGTTAAGTCGAGGGCTGGCATGTTTTCTGATGACTGTCTCCTCGACAGGACGATCAAGAGCCAGGAGGATGCCCGTGCCCTACAAGACGACCTTGACAGTCTCCAAGTCTGGGAGAAGGAATGGCAAATGGAGTTCAATGCTGCCAAATGTGAGGTCATCCAAATTACCACCAAGAGGAACCCCATTATCTTCCCATACACAATACACCAGACAACCCTCAACGTAACCAACCAGGCCAAGTATCTTGGAGTCACCATCACACCAGACCTTTCTTGGAAATGCCACATCGACAATATAACGAAAAAAGCCAACTCAACCCTAGCTTTCCTGCGCCGAAACATCCGGTCAAGCCCACCAGACGCCAAAGCCAAAGCCTACAACACCTACGTACGGCCAAGCGTTGAGTATGCCTCCTCTGTATGGTCACCTGCTGCTGACAGCCACATCAACCAACTAGAGATGGTACAAAGAAGAGCAGCACGGTTTGTCAAGAACGACTACTCACGCCAGAGCAGTGTCACAGAGATGGTAAATTCACTACACTGGACCACTCTACAGAAGAGAAGAGACATGGCAAGAGTCACCATGCTCTACAAGATCAAACATGACCTTGTAGATGTCACACCAGATCCCCCACTACGTAATGCAAGAACATCAAGAGGCAACCAACAACAACTCAGCCAGCTCACTTGTAAGAAATCTGTGTACCAGAACAGCTTCTTTCCGGCCACCATCATCCTCTGGAATCGCCTACCCATACAGGTTGTTGAGAAACCAACCTTGGAGGGGTTCAAGTCGGCGCTGACAAAACACACAACCACCAACTAACACATTGCCAGTTTTTACTAGATTTTAAAAAGATGTAAATTTTTAACTGTAAAGAGGAAACCAATTGCTGCGCATGTACATAGTTATAATTTCATCGCGATTATGCTCTATGAAGAGTGAGGCGATGGTGATAAAACATGTACTGCAAAATCCTGTATGTTGTAATTATACCCCGGTCATATATTCACGGAATACGACCACGGAAGAGCCACGGATTAATTCAGGCATCGTCCGTAGCTGCCCGTACTGGTCAGTAGCTCTCCGTAGTGTAGCCGTAATCAATCGTAGTAGTCCTTGTATATCCGTAGCGATCCTTGAGAATTTTTGAACATGCACAAAAATTTGCTACGGAAAAATCAATCGTAACGTATCACTACTAGTCCGTATTAAACCGTACTGATACGTACTGGTCCGTACGAAAACCGAACTAGTCCGTACTGATTCGTAGGCCCCAACTTGTCAAGGATTTCTACGGTTTAATACGGAGAACTACGTATTTGTACGGTTAACCTACGTATAAGCTACGGTTTTAATACGGATTAATACGGCATTGTCACGGAATGGCACGATTGTAATACGTTGTACTACGGAGAGGCAGGTATTAGCACGGTCTTATACGGTTTATTGCGTTGCAACACGAAACGGCACGTAATGGTACGGTCCACCACTGTTTAGTACGGATAAATAAAGTATCATGTACTTTTTCAAGGGTATAGATACTATCTTCTTGTTGAAAACAGACATTTTTGCGTTTTCATGTTGCGAACATAATCATGAACATTCAAAAGAAGATATTTGCCATTAACTGGCTGTAACTGTATATTGATATGGCGCAGAATGCGCAGGCAGTAATCGAGCTGCTTGATGTATAAAATATATTAATATTGTACTACAATGCATTAGTAATAGAATAACATTTAAGGTTTCATATTGTACAAAACATTTGATCGTGAAATTGGAGTATATATGTACATGAAACGTAGTGACTCCTGAGCCTCGGACGCTGGCCCTTAAAGCAGCACGCCTCCAGATTAATGCTAATTTTCATGATAATTTTGAAAATGTATTTGAATGTGAAATATTGTGAAGTAACCAAAAGGAAGCAATTTACACATCATCAATGGCATTTACAAACCGAGTAAATTACCAGAAAGTGGTCAAAATATGCATAGCTTTTACTGCGTTAGTAACGCAGTAGAAATATAGTTGTAAATACTGAAAAATCAGTCAGTTATCTCACATAATATGTAAAATATTACTTGAATCTTAAAACGTTTTACGTTTCCTTACATTTTAGTACATTTTTTTAAAGTTTGATTTTATTGAAATATTTTGACTCATCTGGAGGCATGTAGCTTTAAGTGATAATAAGATTACATATTCTTAAAACACAAACATTCATGATAATTAATGTAATTAATCAACATTTTTCAATACTGTAATGATTATTATATTTAACCAGGTACGAGAAGACAGAGGAGATGGTGGACTAGAGATTGGCTTTTACGAAGACACCTTCATGGCCAATATGAGACTCTCATGGCCGAACTTGTTGTCGAGGATCCGGCGTCCTACAAGAAATTCACTAGAATCGGACCTGATATGTCTCGGGGGTCTGACGCGATGAAGCCGAATCCTCTCCGCCAGAATCATTGAACTCTGCTATTCGTTTTCTAGATGCTATTTTCTTGTGAGGCATTTTGAAAATGAGCATGCAAGTGTGGACGAATATTATTGGTCCGTATAGATCCGTGGCGATTCGTTCTTCTCCGTATCAAACCGTGCTTATTCGTACTAACCCGTGCTTATACCGTAGCAGACCGTAGTGTATCTGAGTGCATCGGTCCTGATTCGTGTCGCTCCGTATCAAACCGTGTCGGTCCGTAACAATCCGTGTCTCTCCCGGGGCTTTTACCTACATTTTGGCGGTATATCCGTCGAACTCCGTACTCATACCGTTGTGTTTCCGTACCGGAACCGTAGCGGACAACGGAATTTTAAATTTCCGTAGTAATCCGTGAACGATTAGACCGTAGCTCTTCCGTGGCGTTATCCGTGAATATGTGACCGGGGCATTAAGGATGTAATTTATATATGTATATATAATTATACTTTTAAAATAATTTTCAAATATCGAAGAATATGTAAAATATGTACTGCAAATATTTGTGCACATGATATGTAATCATTGAAATATATGCATTCATTTCTTATTGAATATTTTTGACCCTGACTTTATATGAAAATGTAAATTCGGTAATATCTTTACAAATAATGCTTTTTGCAACTTACAATATTGATAAATCTTCATTTGAACACTATACCTGGGACGTACCTTGGCTTATTTTGAGTATACGCCGAGTTCAGGTCTTTGGTCGAGACTTATATCAAAGATAGCTCTTTGCTATTACCAGGGATTGTACTACTTAAAATTGTCTTTATCTATATTTATGAAAGTAACATCAAGTACATGTATTGAATGTAATAGAAATTGCACAGTCTAGCTTTTACACTGGCTTAAATGAGTCATAAAAAAAGATATTTAATACCGTGTATCAGAAAAAAAATAAACATAGCCAGGTGTCTCTATTGTTATGGAGATGGGTCTAAGAAGTCTTTTTCCTTTTTAATTTTACTTTAGTTTCACCATATCGTAACATGAGATATAATCAAGGGAACTATTATTTAAAATGATCTGTATAACGATAATACAAACACAATAGCTTAAATGTTTTTGTGTAAAATAATTTTTATCTTTAACAATGTTTTTTTTTCAATTTTCATCCGAAATGTTTAAATTAGTTCAGTACATTGTTAAATGACTAACGCACATAAAAGCATGTTGGTATATAATCAGAAGTCGGTGAAAATAAAAGAATCTGGACTTGACGTGTCTTATTATCTCTTATATTGGTATACGTTGTTCTCATTGTATATTTATCTATGTTTTATATGTATAGATGAGACTCTGTACGGGGTGTTATCCAATAATTCGTGGACTTTCATTGTTGCGTAAAATGCATTTGTACGGAAGCGTATCAGTGCCTACAGTTGGTGAGACGTTTTGCGCTAAGTCGACTTATTTTTATTCGCATTGATAAGATGTTTTTGCATTTCTCGATAAAATTTAATGACAAAGATCAGAAGCTTTTAGGCATTGCAACTGAATTTTTCTCGATATGCTTGAAGCTTTTGTCTCTTCGACAAAAATCCTGTCGAAACTTCTTGATTTCACAACTTTTATGAAATATTTAGTAAGACGCAAAGACGTTACTCGCATTGATAAATAGCTCACATAATTCAACAAAGTCTTTTTGCAATGATTAAAAACTTCTACGTATTACGTATTAATCATAACGAGAAAAACAAGTTGACATGACATGAAACTTTAAGATAAGTGGAGGCCCTGATAAGCTTCCGTACATTTGAGATTCTTACATTGCTTAGAAGAATAAATAACAAATAAACACAGAAAAACTCATGTTAGTAGCTTCTTATGTGACAACAATATTTAACTCTACATCAACAGCGGCGGACTCCAAAACGTCATAATAACTCTGTAGAAAGGCCGAACATTTTTGTTTTCGGAGTCCTTAATAGAATCCGCATACAGTAGGATGTTATAAATTAAAATCTTAAGATAATTTAAGCGATACCTCCATAAAAACTTTTATTACAGGGATTCCAGACTGAAACAACGATAGTTCAATTCTTACTAAAATTGTGTATACACATTATCAAAATAGGAAACACATATTTGAATTAGGAAACATCCTCAGCATACCTGAAGAATCAATTAGGAGCTACAAATATGTTGATCGATCTATGCCCGATTTGAAATTTTCTTCTTTTTTTTTCTTTTCATACGCCCGTGCGTATTTGGCGTATCGGTAGGTACGCCACTGTTATAATAATAATAATAATACTATTATGCGCTGATTTAAGGTAGATTGAATCACAAGACAATGTTCCGTTTTATCATTGACACAAACCCTTTAGTCAGATGGGGAGTTATTAAAAGTACAATACGAAATGAAACTATAAGATTTTCAAAATATAAAAAGAAAACAGAAACAAAACAAATTCAAAAACTTACGACAGAAATCGAAAAAATTGAAACTGAGATAGCCTGCAATTTTGACGAAAATTTAAATAAAAATTTAGAATTGAAGAAATCAGAATAAGAACAGTTTCATAATGAAAATATCAATGGAATTATAACAAGAATAAAAAGTTTTAAATTAGACAACATTGAAAAAAACATTAAATTGCTAAAAAACTTAGAGACTAGAAATGCTGAAAGAAAACTTATTAATAATCTAAATGTCAATGACAATGGTAATCATACGTCAAACCAAAATGAAATTTTGAATGAGCAAAAAAATATTATGAAAGGCTGTACAGTGAAAAGATACAAAGAGACTCAACATATGACTTTTATGGTGAAAATAAAATCCCTAAACTAAACGACAACGAGCAAATATTATGTGAAGGAATTATTACAGAAGGAGAGTGTATCAAAGCAATTAAAACCATGAAAAATGGGAAAAGTCCTGGATCAGATGATATTAACGTTGAATTTTATAAAATGTTTTGGAATGAAATTAAAAATGATCTAATAAATTCTCTTAATTATTCATTCGAAACTGAATCTTTAAGTCAGTTGCAGGCACAGAGTTTAATTACCTTAATCCCAAAACCAAAAAAAAGATTAATCACTTCTTTCAAACTGGCGGCCAATAAGTTTATTAAACGTTGACTATAAAATACTGAGTAAAGTTATTGCTTATAGAATTAAACGTGTACTAAATAACTTGATCGACAATAGCCAAACTGGATTTATTAAAGGCAGATACATTGGTGAAAATATAAGATTGATATATGATGTAATCGAGTACGCAGAACAAAACGAAAAACCTGGAATATTATTTTTTGCTGATTTTGAAAAAGGTTTTGATAGTTTCAATCATAATTTTATTTCAAAAACACTCGATCTATTTAACTTTGGACCAAATTTAAAAATGTGAGTAAAATTGTTATACAAAAATCCAACAAGTTGTATTCGTTACAATGGTTTCTTGTCGGACTCATTTAATATCAGACAAGGAGTCCGACAAGGCTGTCCATTATCTCCTTACATTTTAATGTTAGCAATTGAACTCCTCTCCATAGCAATAAGAGAGAATACAAATATTAAAGGATTTAAAATATTTGATATAGAAGTGAAAAACAGCATGTTTGCTGATGATGCAACAATATTATTAGATGGTACAAATAACAGTTTCAAAGAAATGTTAAATATATTTGAACAATTTTCATTCATCTCAGGTCTAAATCTTAATTATAGTAAATGTACAGCTCTAAGAATAGGCCACTGCGAAACAATTTTATTTTAAAATGTCTACAACAACATATACATGTATATTAGTTTGTAACGTATGTTATGTAAAATAATTAATTGAAAAATGTAAAATGAATGTATTATGTAAAAAGGTAAATGTAAATAAACGGGCCTTAAACGTGGTTCCAAAAAAAAAAAAAAAAAAAAAAAAAAAAGTCATTTATTTTCTTAAATTCTATTATGAGTTTGTCCATTTTTTTCTAGTTTTGACGATGACATATTTCTGATTTCTTGAGGGAAATCTCATTCTGCAGGTTTTCGTTAAAGTCCTTGAGTCTTTGATTTTTTCAAATTGAGAGCCACATTTTCTGATTTCAAACCGTTAATTGTGTTATTCATTGAATGAGTTAAAGATTTCAACTTTTGAAATTCTGCTATTGAAACATGACTTTCAGAGTTGTTTGTTTGGTTGTTCTGAAAGAAAGCATCGTTTTCATTGTAGAATGATAATGTGCATTCTGCTGTCTTGCGTCTAATAAAAGTTGTCATTCGTTCTTGATCCCGTTGATTAGATAGACTTGACGTAACTGCTTGATGTCGGCAAACTCGTGCAAAGTGTCCAATTCTCTTGCATTTGTTGCATCTTGCTATTTTCGCACACCACTTCTCCTGTCTGTGATAATGATAAAGTCCAAGTTACAGTTATTATGTTCGGTTATAATATTATGCTGTTTGGTGCTCTTCTCATCACGTTCAATCATGAAAATAAACAGTTGAGTGGTACTATCATTTTGTTTGGCTGAGGCAGTGTATTATTAAGTGATACTTTTATTATTTTCTGTTGCAATGACATGCTGTTGGGTACTTAATTCCTTCTGTTCAGTCGTGAAATAGAACTGTTGAATAGTACTATCATTATGTTCAGTTAAGATGATATACTGTTCGGTGCAGAGGTCATTCTGTTCAGTAGTGAACACAAACTGTTGTGTGATACCGTCATTATGTTCAGTTCAGATGATAGATTGTTCGGTGCAGAAGTCATTATGTTCAGTAGTGAACACAAACTGTTGTGTGATGCCGTCATTATGTTCAGTTCAGATGATATCCTGTTTGGTGCAGAGGTCATTATGTTCAGTTCAGATGATATACTGTTCGGTGCAGAGGTCATTATATTCAGTTCAGATGATATCCTGTTTGGTGCAGAGGTCATTATGTTCAGTTCAGATGATGTACTGTTCGGTGCAGAGGTCATTATGTTCAGTAGTGAACACAAACTGTTGTGTGATGCCGTCATTATGTTCAGTTCAGATGATATCCTGTTTGGTGCAGAGGTCATAATGTTCAGTTCAGATGATGTACTGTTCGGTGCAGAAGCCATTATGTTCAGTAGTGAACACAAACTGTTTGTGTGATGCCGTCATTATGTTCAGTTCAGATGATATCCTGTTTGGTGCAGAGGTCATTATGTTCAGTTCAGATGATGTACTGTTCGGTGCAGAGGTCATTATGTTCAGTAGTGAACACAAACTGTTGTGTGATACCGTCATTATGTTCAGTTCAGATGATAGATTGCTCGGTGCAGAAGTCATTATGTTCAGTAGTGAACACAAACTGTTGTGTGATGCCGTCATTATGTTCAGTTCAGATGATATCCTGTTTGGTGCAGAGGTCATTATGTTCAGTTCAGATGATATACTGTTCGGTGCAGAGGTCATTATATTCAGTAGTGAACACAAACTGTTGTGTGATGCCGTCATTATGTTCAGTTCAGATGATATCCTGTTTGGTGCAGAAGTCATTATGTTCAGTTCAGATGATGTACTGTTCGGTGCAGAAGTCAATATGTTCAGTAGTGAACACAAACTGTTGTGTGATGCCGTCATTATGTTCAGTTCAGATGATATCCTGTTTGGTGCAGAGGTCATTATGTTCAGTTCAGATGATGTACTGTTCGGTGCAGAAGTCATTATGTTCAGTAGTGAACACAAACTGTTGTATGATGCCGTCATTATGTTCAGTTCAGATGATATCCTGTTTGGTGCAGAGGTCATTATGTTCAGTTCAGATGATATACTGTTCGGTGCAGAGGTCATTCTGTTCAGTAGTGAACACAAACTGTTGTGTGATACCGTCATTATGTTCAGTTCAGATGATATACTGTTCGGTGCAGAGGTCATTATGTTCAGTTCAGATGATATACTGTTCGGTGCAGAAGTCATTATGTTCAGTAGTGAACATAAACTGTTGTGTGATACCGTCATTATGTTCAGTTCAGATGATATATTGTTCGGTGCAGAAGTCATAATGTTCAGTAGTGAACACAAACTGTTGTGTGATACCGTCATTATGTTCAGTTCAGATGATATACTGTTCGGTGCAGAAGTCATTATGTTCAGTAGTGAACATAAACTGTTGTGTGATACCGTCATTATGTTCAGTTCAGATGATATATTGTTCGGTGCAGAAGTCATTATGTTCAGTAGTGAACACAAATTGTTGTGTGATACCGTCATATTGTTCAGTTCAGATGATATCCTGTTTGGTGCAGAGGTCATTATGTTCAGTAGTGAACACAAACTGTGGTGTGATACAAAAAATGTACTATCATTATGTTCAGTTCAGATGATATCCTGTTTGGTGCAGAGGTCATTATGTTCAGTAGTGAAGACAAACTGTGGTGTGATACAGTCATTATGTTCAGTTCAGATGATATCCTGTTTGGTGCAGAGGTTATTATGTTCAGTAGTGAACACAAACTGTGGTGTGATACAGTCATTATGTTCAGTTCAGATGATGTACTGTTCGGTGCAGAGGTCATTATGTTCAGTAGTGAACACAAACTGTTGTGTGATACTATCATTATGTTCAGTTCAGATGATATCCTGTTTGGTGCAGAGGTTATTATGTTCAGTAGTGAAGACAAACTGGTGGTATACAGTCATTATGTTCAGTTCAGATGATTGGTGAGTGGTCATACAATTATGTTGGGTTCATTCGGATATCTTCGCGTCAAACAATATGGCGGGCGGGAGCAACTAATTTCCATAGGTCACGTCGAGGCTAATGACCACTAAATTGCCAAAACAATTTTCTTCCCCGTAAATACCATCGGGAGCTTAAAAACGTCATTTGCATAAATTGGACTTTTAAATACCAAATGGGTATTTTATTTAGTTAATTCATGACTATACTATACTGTTACAGTCATAATGGGTACAGTATATAAAACTTAAAGTATGGGTAAGGGTAGCCTGTTAAAGTCACACATGACCACCGTAAATAAAACTTAAAATTGATCTGTTTGGTAACCTATAAGAGTCACAAATGGACACAGCAAACAGAATTTAAAATATAAAACATCATATACAAGTAAGGGAACCCTTTTTGAGTCACACATGGCCACAGTATATGGAGCATATAAGTAAGGGTAGCCTATTAAAGTCACATATGGCCACAGCATATGCAACTTAAAATATATGTGTTGGTAACCCATTTGAGTCACACATAACCACAATAAATGGAACATAATATCTTAGTAAGGGAAACCTATTTGAGTCACACATGGTCACAGTATATGGAACATTAAATATAAGTAAGGGTAGCGCAATAAAGTCACACATACCCACATTATGAAGAACATTCTATATAAGTAAGGGTAATCTAATTGAGTCACACTAGGCCAAAATATATGGAACATTATGTTTAAGTAAGGGAAATCTATATGAGTCACACATGACTAAAGTATATGGAACATTATATATAAATAAGGGTAGCCTAATAAAATTAGACTCAAATACATTTCCCTGACTTAAACATTATGTCTAAAATATTAAGGCCATGTGTGACTCAATAAGGTTTCACTTACTTATATAGAATTTTCTTTATAGTTGGCCATGTTTGACTTTATTAGAATACCCTTACTTATATATAATGTTCCATTTACTGTGGTCATGTATGTCTCAAATGGGGTTTCCATACTTATATTTAACGTTCCATATACTGTGGCCATGTGTGACTCAAATAGGTTTGCCTTACTTGTATATTATGTTTCATATTTTAAATTTCGTTTGCTGTGTCCACTTGTGAGTCTAAAAAGTTACCAACACATATATTTTAAGTTTTATTTACGGTGGTCATGTGTGACTTGAACAGGCTACCCTTACCCATATTTTGAGTTTTATATACTGTGCCCATTATGATTGTAACAGTATAGAATAGTCATAAATTAACTTGATAAAATACCCATTGGGTATTAAATATGCCATACGATCTGTCCAATTTTCCGGCTCGAATAGTCACGTGATTAGTTATTTAGTTTAGCATCCGTTGTGTAAAGTTATAGTTAAATTACAGGCAGACTTCAAACATTACGGTTTTATCACTCATGAAATACTGAAGTCCGTCGGGATTAAAATAAAACAGAAATATGAGGGCGGTCATTGTGTATTTTATTTTTCTGACCACAATTTGTGCTGCAAGGGAAACACTACGAGATGAAATAAATCAGAATAAATCAGTCGAAGAGAAATGTAAGTAACAAGTGTTAATACTGTATCACACCGTATAACCGGCGCTAGTGATGACAGATTGTTAAAGTGATGGCAGAAATCTAAGATTTACTGATTAATTAAGGTAGGTTATAAACTTGGTTGGTATATTTATATTTACGCAAAGAAAGACAATTTCATTGTTATATACTTACTGACCATTGACGGTAATTTTTGGACTCTTTTCCCCATTTTATAAAAATGCTTTGATTGGGTCAAAAATGAAAACTTCGGAAAAATCATTTCTGAAAATGATTGTTTTATGTTCAAAATATCTCAAGTTTTAAACAAATAAATGTATTTCTGGTTATATACATAAACATTAATCACTAAGAGTCACGCATGCCAAATTATAACCCAGTGCGTCTTTTCTTGAGAATGTTGCAGGAGTCCAAGTTAGCTCGATCAGAAAGAAAATGCTGCCGTCGATGGCAGAAATGTATATATATATATTGCATAATGTAGATATACCAACCAAGTTTATAACCATCCTGTAGTAATCTGTATATTTTAGATTCATGTCATCAATGCAGCAGTCTGTTTTTACTGACACCGGTTATACGGTGTGGGTATAAGAATAAGAAAATGTACGAACATCGTAATTATAATGCCTGTACATGTATATAAAGTAAATGTTTTCTCTGATTGAAATTTTCAATGAATGTTTGATCAAATAAGTAAAATATGAATTTCGTTCTGGATAAATTGGAAACAAATCTAAAGAAAAAATTGGGAAGACATTGTCAGACGATTTATGAGGTAAAATTTTGTCACATTTTCTGCTGTCTTTTGTAGTCATGGAAACAGTGAGCGTTGAAGAAGGTTTGGATTTCGCACCAGGAATGGTATCTCAAAAATGCCTCCTCTGTATGTGTAAGGTTAGTTCTTGTAAACAAAGTAGTTTTTCGACTTCCATACTAAATACTCATTCAATATAAATATAAGCATTGTCAACAGAGTAAAATATAAAATATTGTTCTTCTATATGACAAATGAGTATTTTTGGAAATTGTGAAAATGAGACCAAATATTGAAAGTTTTTGACAAATAAAATTATAGCATTTTGAAGGCATAATGGGCCTTTAATAAGAATTAACATATCCTAATCATATAAATATTTATGAAAAAATTAAAATCAAATCATATTTAGTGTATCACCTCAGTTTTATATACAGTTATTGTTATTCAATGTAAACAACAGTAGATAAAATCACAAAATGTTTGTTTACGTAGCAGTTTGAAGAAGTTTACAGGGCGTTTAACTTATTCATATAACCCTCTATCCTATCGATCTATTGTTTACATAGGGTTTACAATTACATAAATATTTTTGATCAATTTTGTGAAATGTATCGTAAAATCAACAATATACAAAATTTTATCGTAGGATCGGGTTTTAAGTCGCACAAACAAGTTAAAGGTCATATGGCGACTTTCCAGCTTTTATTGGTGGAGCAAGACCTCAGGTGTCCCTCCATCTATTATTTCATGCACCAACGGGTACCTTAGAAGAACCACCGACGTTCCGTAAGCTAGCTGGATAACTTCCTCACATGAAATAATACAAGGTCCCCGGCGGGATTCGTGGCGCAAATGATTTGAAAGCAGCAACCTTAAGCTTATCCATTCGGCCATGGACGCCCCTACAATACACACATGTGTATGATTGATTATCAATCTTCAATGAATGTCTTCTATTATAATTTAGAACTTGTTTTATTTTTGTTATAGTTGGAGTCCGGAGGATGTAAGCCAATAGGTTGTCAAATGGATGTAAGATCTCTGGCGTGTGGTTACTTCCAGATTAAGCAACGCTATTGGATAGACTGCGGTAAACCAGGTATAGGTATGTAAAACCTTCACACAATCTTATTTATTTATTTGTTTATCTATTTATGTATTTGGTTGGTTGCTTAATTGATTGATTAATTGATTGAATGAATGAATGAAGAAATGATTGATTGATTGATTGATTGAATGAATAAATGATTGATTGATTGATTGATTGATTGATTGAAGGCTGGGGGAATCTCGGATAGTCAGCAAAGTTTTCAGACAGTCCTCCTCGAAAATTTACATACTTACAAAGATACTGATGTTTTAGACGTTAAAAATGGTCAATACGTTAGTGTATATATAGGACTGGCTTATAAATATGGGTTGTTTTTACAATGCCAGTTGTTTAAGGATGCCCTTGTTCTGAAGCTTATAGAAACGAGAAATATAGAAATTGTTCTTGTAAAATAAATCGTTTCTACTGGATAAATTGTAAAATACATATTCTTAAATGTGACCCAGAGAGGCTGGTTTTTAATAGGACATTTTCTTATCTTGAGGTGCTACTAAGTATACATTAAAATGAATATAAATAATGTAAATCTTTCAATTTTTAAGTTATTATGTTTCAGACTGGAAATCCTGCTCGAACGACATAAACTGCTCATCCAAGTGTGTCCAGCAATACATGAAAAGATACGCCACCCACTACCGTTGCCCCCTTAATTGTGAGGGCTTCGCTCGAGAACACAATGGTGGACCTAATGGCTGTCATAGCAGTAGTACCTTGAATTACTGGCAACAACTACAGACAATCCCCGGATGTAAAGGGGTGAATTAATCGTAATTGCTTACAACTATAATGAGTTGATAGAGATCATCTATTTGGACACTAAAAGCCTTTATAAGCTGTACTAAATAAAGTTTTATGCATTTATATATCTATTTCTTTCAAATGTCCGTCCATGTGCATTCGATGTTTATAGAAAATAAAATGTCATATTTCAGACGTTGTTCAGTTTTAAATAGTACGAACTTCTCTTCATGACGTGGCGATATTCTCTTGTTTAAATACAAATTTGCCCATGTTACACTTTAATTCATCTGTTTTCTTCCGAAAACCTGAAAACTTGGGGCTAATGCATCACAGCAATAGGGATTGATATGTCTTGTTTATTTGATATAGCGTCCTTTCAGTTACCGGTCGGACTGAGTTAGTCACTTATTGACATCTAATAAGATAATGCCCTCCTGAAATAATTTACTACATGAGATTGCGTTGATACTTTTTGAAGTAATTTGGAAAGTACGTTGTTACTTCATGCTCATTTTTACTTAAGGTTTTTGCCATTATAGTTTGTTCACCAGTTGGTGATATTATCTAATATTTCAGTTTAATGTTACCGATATGTTACCACCAGGTGTTCAACGATATCAAAATGTTCTAAAAAATTAACTTTATTCAAAATAATCATCGGACCTTGACATATTAGCAAAAATAACTTACAAATAACTTGCTACAAATTATGCAACTTTACAGAAGCACATTAAGACTTAACGCTCTTTATTTTTCGTAGTTTTCCTAAATGCATTTACGTAAGCTGATGGTCATGAAACCGTGGAAATGAGCCGCGTCATGACAAAACAAACATAATGGGTTTGCGACCAGCATGTATCCAGACCAGCCTGCGCATCCGCGCAGTCTGATCAGGATCCATGCTGTTCGCTATCAGTTTCTTTACTTGTTATAGGGTATTTAAGCGAACAGCATGGATCCTGATCAGACTGCGCGAATGCACAGGCTGGTCTGGATCCATGCTTGTCGCAAACCCATTATGTTTGTTTGACTGCGCGGATGATCAGTCTGATCAGGATCCATGATGTTCGCCATCAGTTTCTCTACTTGTTATAGGGTTTGTAAGCGAACAGCATGGATCCTGATCTGGAACCATGCTGGTCGCAAACCCATTATGTTGGTTTTGTCGTGATGCGGTAGCCTCGGTTCCAGTCTGTCGATTTTTTTATGTGCTTCTGTTCGGCAAATCGACATTTTGATACTATCAAAACCAGAAATGTTGTGTTATCTATGACGATCGAGTATGAAATAGCGCGTAAGTTATGAATAAGCAAAAAAAATATCAACGCCTGAGTCCCAGGCTAGTGATGCGGCTCAAATATGTTTAAACCAAAGCCGGTCAGTATCCGAGTAGTTGCTGCAAGATTGCTTTGTTTCGATTTCTTCCGAAGGACGTTTTCTATATTTGGATACTACTTTGTATTATCAAACGAAACTCATCATTGTTTATTATTATATACCGGATACATTTAAGTGAAACTTCCTGTAAACAACTTTGAGAAAATTTCAAATGTTAACAAAGGCCGCAGACATGTTATCATGTAATACAATGTATTTATTTCATTATACCATTTTCAGACAACATATGCCCCTGAAACCAACCAAGTCAAGTACTTTGAAAATTAACAGTATTGTTTATAACGTGTGACATGACATTAACCATGCAGAGATCGACCGATGAAGGTCAAATTTTAGCCTGTATATTTTATAAAGAAAAATTGCAAACCATGTACTTTTAATTGCAAAATAGTTCAGTCTGATTTAATATATATTTGATGATTAAGATATTTACATTCTCGGTCTTTGAGACGACTTGACCAAAGTTGAATAGATCTAGTGATCTTAAACCTCATTTTAAAGTCTATATCTAGTGAAATAATTGCATAACTTCACATTTTTACTTTTCCAGACTAAATGATGGGTCAAATATATTTAATGTTGGATCTGCTAACACGCACGTGACATTTGGAAAAAAAAAACAACTATGAACAACTTTTTGAGGTGCTTGTCCATTTTATTTTCACGGTAGCTTATCAGATATTTGTAATACATGAATTAACTACAACTTTAACATTTAAAGGGTATGCAAAATCGTGAAAAACTTTAAAAAGCCATAATAAAAAAGTGGTTATAAGAAATTTCAACTATTAAATAGACGAATGGGAGATATATCCATTAAACAAATTACAATTCTGTTACAAGGATGGTTTACAAACGGTGTCAAAATTTACCATAATAACTGGAAATTAATGAAAATTTAATACATTAACCTAAAGCACTCATTTTAAAGTCTAAGATAAGGAAGAATTTTCTATATAATATATTTCCTTAACAATACGACGTCATTTCCGCAGCTTCTATTGATTATTCCCATCATTATATAATAAATAAATATGAGCCGCGTCACGACAAAACCACCATAGTGCGTTTGCGACCAGGATGGATTCAGACCAGCCTGCGCATCCACGCTGTGTGATCAGGATCCATGTTGTTCGCTATCAGTTTCTCTACTTGTTTTAGGGTTTGTAAGCCCTGATCACACTGCGCGGATGCGAAGGCTGGTCTGGATCCATGCTGGTCGCAAACGCATTACGTTGGTTTTGTCATGACGTGGCTCAATTATAATTGAATGTATTTAGCTGTATCTCCTTCACCGGGTTGTAACCAACACAGAGATGTTCAGGGTATCGGCAGAATATTTCAATATCTGGAAAAACTAATCCCTCGAAAACATCAAATCCGCAAAATTACATGAAAATTGCAGACTTGGTTTGATTGAGTCTGTACATAAGGGATAATGAAATAGTGCAACATCCCTCAAGCTCCTAGCACCGGTTTGAGCCGTACTCAATTCTCAACACTTAAAAGTTCCCGAATGACCAGAAAAGCATAACAATACTGACAACATTCGACTTTGCCCTGTTCTAGCAAAATCCAACCGAATCAACTTCCAGATCATAAAGTTTATGATATGATATGCAGAACAAGATCAACAAGGAAGGGCGGCGTTCAATGAACGCAATGACTATATTTTAAAAGTGATATTTACAAACTATTCGGCTTAAAATAAAAAAAATAAACATTGTTGTTTTAACTTAAGTAAGCTTGCAAACGTAGGATTATTCTTTATACGACAAGAATATATTTTTTTGTTATTTGTAAACTTACGAAATGCCGTTGTTAGAATCTCAACATCTACTTGACATTGCCAAATAAAATAAGCTGGTCAGATTGCTTCAGATACTTTTTCTTACTAAATAATTAACAATAAAGCATTAGAAATGTACTATATTTGCTTTCAAACATGTCATGACATCAAAAACAATATGAGCCGCGTGACGACAAAACCAACATAATGGGTTTGCGACCAGCATGGATCCAGACCAGCCTGCGCATCCGCGCAGTCTGATCAGGATCCATGCTGTTCGCTTACCAACCCTATTACAAGTAGAGAAACTGATAGCAAACAGCATGGATCCTGATCAGACTGCGCGGATGCGCAGGCTGGTCTGGATCCATGCTGGTCGCAAACCCATTACGTTGGTTTTGTCGTGACGTGGCTCATATGGTTTCATATGGATAGTTATAGTCGCCGGTTGAGGCAGACGTGTTAATTTCGCTCTGTGTTTAAATTGTGATATTCGATTATTAAAGCTTGGATTTTGATAAGAAGTGATATCTGGAATAATGAATATATTGTGCATCTTTCTGTGTTTTTATTTCTTTACAATATCAGTTGTGGAATGGGTAAAATCAAGAGAAAATTTTGGAAATATTCAAAACTTTTATCATAAAAATCAAACAGAAAGTCAAAAATTGGATTACTCCTATTCAAATCGGATATACCCTCGAGAAAAATTATTGGATATCGGTAAATATGTATCAAACAATAGAAGCAGTTTTAAAATTGATCCCTCCGTTGCACATACAATAAACGAACTTAACATCGCTCAACATCGAAAACGTCGTGGTAAAAGGGGTGGTCAAAAAAAGGTCATCGATCATCCCAGAGGCGTCGATTATTCAAATCTAATCCATCCAAAGATCACCAATACACTAAAGCGGCACGATGAAAAGATCAAGTGCATGACTTTAAATTGCCATTCCGTTGTTACGAAAGATGTCATTGTTGGACAATATCTTCGAGAGGAGAAAATTGACTTTGCAATATTGACTGAAACATGGTATTCCGACGATAAGCAACATCATATCGATACTTCTGACTTGAATCAAAGTGGTTATACTTTAAGTCTAGTAAATCGTCCAAAACGAATCGGTGGCGGGGTCGGTCTCGTATCTCGGACTGGGGTTAACGTTCGTAAAATCAATAGCCGCACCAGAAATTCGTTCGAACATGGCATATGGAAGGTAGTTTTACGAAACATTTCAATGACTATTGTGGGTGTTTACCGACCACCAAACCTATGTACAGTCACTAACTTTGTGTCAGAATTTTGTGAATTTTTGGAAGATGTAATACCGCAAAACTCTAACCTGATGTTAATGGGCGATTTCAACTTACATTTAAACGACGGTACACACGCAACATCAGAATTCAAAAACTGTTTATTTTCGCTTGGGCTTCATCAGCATGTCGACTTCAGTACACACATTGGGGGCAACGTACTAGACCTTGTAATAACTGAACAAGAAAATGGGGTTAAAATAAAATCATGTGAACAGGGTCCATTTTTATCAGATCATTGTGTTGTCAAAATTGTGACTGAAATAAAAAAGGAAAATATCAAAAGTGAAACAGTCTCGTTTAGGAACTATAAAAATATTGATAAAGACGCTTTCTCAGAAGATCTGAAAAGTCTAGAAATTGAACAAATAGACATAAACGAATATGTATGTGATTTTGAGAATAAAATTCAAGTTATTTTGGACAAACATGCCCCAGTCACAGAGAAAACTCGTATTACTCGTGCTCCCAAAGCCATGGTTCAGTGATTCAATTCTTGAAAAGAAACAATCATTTCGGAAAGCAGAAAAAACATGGAAACGATACAAAAAACCCGAGGACTATCATTCATTTCAAAATGCCCGGAATAAATACTTTATGGAAATTAAAAAAGTGAAAAAGCAAACATTCAGCGAAAAAGTTTCGGAGTTTAAAGGCGATTCAAAGAAATTATATAAATTTGTGACAGAAATTACCGGAAGTAAAGTACAAAATCCTATGCCGAGCGGCGAGAGTGACAATGCTATTGCGGATTCGTTTGCGGACCATTTTATGAACAAAATTTCTAAAATCAGAGAATCTTTGAAAACTTACCCGAACTACGAACCTTCGGTCAAAAATGTGGAAAATCTACCAAAATTTGACGAACTTTCCGAAGTTGATGTGAAGAAAATCATAAACAATATGCAATCGAAATCGTGTGAACTCGACGTACTACCAACTGTCGTCTTGAAAATGTTTTTGACTGAATTACTTCCGTTGATAACTAAATTAGTGAACCTATCGCTCAGTCAAGGCATCTTTCCTGAGAAATGGAAACAGGCTGTAGTTCGACCATTGCTTAAAAAAGTTGGACTTGATCTGATCTATTCGAATTATCGCCCAGTCAGTAATCTTCCGTTTCTTTCAAAAGTTATTGAAAAAAGCAGCCCTATTAGTGTTAAATTCACATGCTGAAAAACATAAACTTCTACCCACAAATCAAAGTGCTTATAGAAAAAATCATTCCTGTGAGTCTGCGCTTCTGCGTCTTGTGAATGACCTTCTCGGCGCAATGGAAAAACAGGAAGTGACTGCTTTAATCGCCATTGACCTGAGCGCCGCGTTTGACACGGTCGACCACAGCATTTTGATCGACGTGCTCAACAAGCAATACGGACTTACCTCTACCGCATTAAGCTGGGTTGACTCCTACCTTCACCCACGCAGTTGTCGGGTTAATGTAAACTCGGCATATTCGACGTCACGTGCACTGGAGTGTTCTGTTCCTCAAGGATCCTGTCTCGGGCCCTGGTTGTATCTCGCCTATGCAGGCACACTTTTCGATGACATTCCGCCGACGGTCACACTTCGTGGCTTCGCAGACGACCATACTATGGACAAATCGTTTTCTCCAAATATACAAAACAGTGAAAAGAATACAATAAGTGATTTAGAAAACGCTGGCGAAACAACGAACAACTGGATGAATTCTAATAAGTTGAAAATGAACACCTCAAAAACCGAATTCATTATGTTTGGGAGTAAGCAACAACTTACCAAATGTGAAACTAAATCTATCAAAATTGTAAACGATACCATCAACAAAGAAAACTGCATTCGATATCTTGGTGCTTTCCTCGACGAAAATTTGAACCTCAAAGAACACGTAAAGCGGAAATGTAGAACTGCCATGATAAATTTTATGCGGATCAAAAACATAAGACAATACCTCACAAAGGAAGCGACAGAGACTCTTGTGTTATCTTTAGTAATGTCTCACTTAGACTACTGTAACTCCATCTTATACGGTATCGCAAACTGTGATTTACAAAAGATGCAAAGGATTCAAAATATGTGCGCAAAGTTAGTTCTTTCAAGAAGTAAATATGATAGCTCTAAGCAAGCTTTGTTCGATCTTCACTGGCTGCCAGTAAAGGCAAGAATAAGTTTTAAAATCTTAACTTACATGTTCAATTGTTCGAAGGGAAACGCACCAGATTATCTTACTGAACTTTTAGAAAGCAAATCTGCAAAACGAGTTCTCAGATCATCAGAATGTGTTGACAATTGTTACAATGTTCCTTTCAATAAGAGAAAATCTTTCGCAGACCGTAGCTTTAGTTACATTGGACCTAAACTGTATAATCAATTACCGACAGAAATCAGAAACAGTAACACTATAGAAGCATTCAAGAGAAATCTTAAGACCCACATGTTCAGGGACTATTTCAACTTGTTTTAATTCAAAAGTGAAAAAGCGCAAATGACGTTTGAAATTTTAAAATTCATAGCTGTGATATGTAGTATATTCTAAAAGTGATTTTTCAATGTGATATTAGTAATCTTTTATCAATTTTTTATTATTCTTGATGCATGATATGTTCTTAACTTGAATTGATACCATTTTACTCATTTTCATTTAAAATCATTCAATAATTTCTTAATATCTGCTCATAACACTGTAACCATTTCTTAATAGTATTTTATTAGAAGTATTTTATTATCATTATTATTGCTGTACAACGCCATTGAATATGAATGTTTTGTAAAAATAGGCGTTTAAGTAAATAAAAAGTTTCAAGTTTCAAGTTTCAAACTTCATTAAAAGGATCTCGAAAACTGTTCTGTAAAGGGCAACTCTTTTGCAAATTACTTTATATGATTAACTGATAGGCTGAAATGTTTGTGTGAAGTTCATAATATTGCCATCGGTATAAAACCTTTGGTATATGGCGATTTAAAAATGTTAGCATATTCCTCAGTGAAAAAAATTAGGAGGCAATCATCTCAAAATTAGTGTAAAATTCGATGAACTAGACAGAAATTGATACCAAAACGTATTGTTTTGCACTGAATATTATATACCTCGATGTCCCAAAACGTAGAAAGTATAGGTTAGAGTGCATATTGGGTGTTCTTCGTAAATAAGAAAGCTAAAAAGGAGCGGAGCTTGCGAAGCGACTGTAGCTTTCTTATTTACGAAGAACATCCAATATGCACTCTAACCGGCCTAGTGCTCCGCCCACTTGCGTTTTATAATATAAAACGTCCAGTTTATATAAAATCTGTTCTATTAAGATTTGTAACCTGAAAATTTGAAAAATCCTCGTCGGAGATTGGCTTAAAAAAATTCCCCCCCCCCCCGTGAAAATTCTTTGATATTTCAAAACAAAGGTGATGAATAATTCTTGGTTGAAGCAGACTGTGAACTTTTGTTATATAATCACTATAATGAAATTAGTGCTAGCCAATTTTTTTAAGCCAATCACCGACGAGGATTTTTCAAATTATACTTGATTAGTAGGCCCCAACTTGTCAAGGATTTCTACGGTTTAATACGAAGAACTACGTATTTGTACGGTTAACCTACGTATAAGCTACGGTTTTAATACGGATTAATACGGCATTGTCACGGAATGGCACGATTGTAATACGTTGTACTATGGAGAGGCAGGGATTAGCACGGTCTTATACGGTTTATTGCGTTGCAACACGAGACGGTACGTAATGGTACGGTCCACCACTGTTTAGTACGGATAAATAAAGTATCATGTACTTTTTCAAGGGTACTATCTTCTTGTTGAAAACAGACTTTTTTGCGTTTTCATGTTGCGAACATAATCATGAACATTCAAAAAAAGATATTTGCCATTAACTGGCTGTAACTGTATATTGATATGGTGCTGCTGGGTGGGCGCAAAATGCGTAGGCAGTAATCGAGCTGCTTGATGACATGTATAGAGGTATAAAATATATTAATATTGTACTACAATGCATTAGTAATAGAATAACATTTAAGGTTTCATATTTTACAAAACATTGGATCGTGAAATTGGAGTATATATGTACATGAAACGTAGTGACTCCTAAGCCTCGGACGCTGGCCCTTAAAGCAGCACGCCTCCAGATTAATGCTAATTTTCATGAAAATTTTGAAAATGTATTTGAATGTGAAATATTGTTCAAGTAACCAAAAGGAAGCAATTTACACATTATCAATGGCATTTACAAACCGAGTAAATTACCAGAAAGTGGTCAAAATATGCATAGCTTTTACTGCGTTAGTAACGCAGTAGAAATATAGTTGTAAATACTGAAAAATCAGTCATTTATCACACATAATATGTAAAATATTACTTGAATCTTGAAACGTTTTACGTTTCCTTACATTTTAGTACATTTTTTTAAAGTTTGATTTTATTGAAATATTTTGACTCATCTGGAGGCATGTAGCTTTAAGCGATAATAAGATTAGTTAACAAGCTTTTTTAAAACACAAACATTCATGATAATTAATGTAATTAATCAACATTTTTCAATACTGTAATGATTATTATATTTAACCAGGTACGAGAAGACAGAGGAGATGGTGGACTAGAGATTGGCTTTTACGAAGACACCTTCATGGCCAATATGAGACTCTCATGGCCGAACTTGTTGTCGAGGATCCGGCGTCCTACAAGAAATTCACTAGAATCGGACCTGATATGTCTCGGGGGTCTGACGCGATGAAGCCGAATCCTCTCCGCCAGAATCATTGAACTCTGCTATTCGTTTTCTAGATGCTATTTTCTTGTGAGGCATTTTGAAAATGAGCATGCAAGTGTGGACGAATATTATTGGTCCGTATAGATCCGTGGCGATTCGTTCTTCTCCATATCAAACCGTGCTTATTCGTACTAACCCGTGCTTATACCGTAGCAGACCGTAGTGTATCCGTAGTGCATCCGTCCTGATTCGTGTCGCTCCGTATCAAACCGTGTCGGTCCGTAACAATCCGTGTCTCTCCCGGGGCTTTTACCTACATTTTGGCGGTATATCCGTCGAACTCCGTACTCATACCGTTGTGTTTCCGTACCGGAACCGTAGCGGACAACGGAATTTCAAATTTCCGTAGTAATCCGTGAACGATTAGACCGTAGCTCTTCCGTGGCGTTATCCGTGAATATGTGACCGGGGCATTAAGGATGTAACCACACTTAAGTGAAATTTTATATATGTATATATAATTATACTTTTAAAACAATTTTCAAATATCGAATAATAATAATAATAATAATAATAATAATAATAATAATAATAATAATACTATTATGCGCTGATTTGAGGTAGATTGAATCACAAGACAATGTTCCGTTTTATCATTGACACAAACCCTTTAGTCAGATGGGAAGTTATTAAAAGTACAATACGAAATGAAACTATAAGATTTTCAAAATATAAAAAGAAAGCAGAAACAAAACAAATTCAAAAACTTACGACAGAAATCGAAAAAATTGAAACTGAGGTAGCCTGCAATTTTGACGAAAATTTAAATAGAAATTTAGAATTGAAGAAATCAGAATTAGAACAGTTTCATAATGAAAATATCAATGTAATTATAACAAGAATAAAAAGTTTTAAATTAGACAACATTGAAAAAAACATTAAATTGCTAAAAAACTAAGAGACTAGAAATGCTGAAAGAAAACCTATTAATAATCTAAATGTCAATGGTAATCATACGTCAAACCAAAATGAAATTTTGAATGAGCAAAACAATATTATGAAAGGCTGTACAGTGAAAAGATACAAAGAAACTCAACATATGACTTTTATGGTGAAAATAAAATCCCTAAACTAAACGACAACGAGCAAATATTATGTGAAGGAATTATTACAGAAGGAGAGTGTATCGAAGCAATTAAAACCATGAAAAATGGGAAAAGTCCTGGATCAGATGGTATAAACGTTGAATTTTATAAAATGTTTTGGAATGAAATTAAAAATGATCTAATAAATTCACTTAATTATTCATTCGAAACTGAATCTTTAAGTCAGTTGCAGGCACAGAGTTTAATTACCTTAATCCCAAAACCAAAAAAAGATTTATCACTTCTTTCAAACTGGCGGCCAATAAGTTTATTAAACGTTGACTATAAAATACTGAGTAAAGTTATTGCTTATAGAATTAAACGTGTACTAAATAACTTGATCGACAATAGCCAAACTGGATTTATTAAAGGCAGATACATTGGTGAAAATATAAGATTGATATATGATGTAATCGAGTACGCAGAACAAAACGAAAAACCTGGAATATTATTTTTTGCTGATTTTGAAAAAGCTTTCGATAGTTTGAATCATAATTTTATTTCAAAAACACTCGATCTATTTAACTTTGGACCAAATTAAAAAATGTGGGTAAAATTGTTATACAAAAATCCAACAAGTTGTATTCTTTACAATGTTTTCTTGTCGGACTCATTTAATATCAGACAAGGAGTCCGACAAGGCTGACCATTATCTCCTTACATTTTTATTTTAGCAATTGAACTCCTCTCCATAGCAATAAGAGAGAATACAAATATTAAAGGATTTAAAATATTTGATATAGAAGTGTAAAACAGCATGTTTGCTGATGATGCAACAATATTATTAGATGGTACAAATAACAGTTTCAAAGAAATGTTAAATATATTTGAACAATTTTCATTCATCTCAGGTCTAAATCTTAATTGTAGTAAATGTACAGCTCTAAGAATAGGCCCACTGCGAAACCAGCACGACCTTATATATTGTAGAAAAAAATATAGTAATATTTCATGGACATCAGAAAGTGTAAAAACACTAGGAATAACATTTCATTCCAAAACTGACCATATCCTCAAATTAAATTATGATAACAGATTATCTCAATTCCAAATAGACATAAACAGATGGAAAGCTAGACATCTCACAACAATTGGTAATATCTCAGTATTGAAATCATTAATAATTCCAAAATTAACTTTCCTGTTTTCTGTTCTACCTAATCCTCCAAATAATACTGTAAATACAATTAAACAACAATGTTATGAATTTATATGGAGCTCAAAAAGGGATAAAGTCAAACGGGATGTGATAATACAGGAGTACAAAAACGGAGGTCTAAATATGATTGACATTCCTATATTTTTGAGCATTTTTCCAACTGACTCAAGGAAATTTTTAAAATTGATTTACAAAACTTTATCTTGTTTAAAATATAATATCCTTTTTCTTAACTTTTTCTAAAAAGAGATTCACGTTTAAGCTCTTTGAAATTATTTTAAAATGTCTACAACAACATATACATGTATATTAGTTTGTAACGTATGTTATGTAAAATAATTAATTGAAAAATGTAAAATGAATGTATTATGTAAAAAGGTAAATGTAAATAAACGGGCCTTAAACGTGGTTCCAAAAAAAAAAAAAAGTCATTTATTTTCTTAAATTCTAATATGAGTTTGTCCATTTTTTCTAGTTTTGACGAGTCAGCCCTAAATTTTTCTTCTAGCGAGTTTCTTTGTTGTATCAATGTTTCTTGAAGATGACATATTTCTGATTTCTTGAGGGAAATTTCATTCTGCAGGTTTTCGTTAAAGTCCTTGAGTCTTTGATTTTTCAAATTGAGAGCCACATTTTCTGATTTCAAACCGTTAATTGTGTTATTCATTGAATGAGTTAAAGATTTCAACTTTTGAAATTCTGCTATTGAAACATGACTTACAGAGTTGTTTGTTTGGTTGTTCTGAAAGAAAGCATCGTTTTCATTGTAGAATGGTAATGTGCAGTCGCTGTCTTGCGTCTAATAAAAGTTGTCATTCGTTCTTGATCCCGTTGATTAGATAGACTTGACGTAACTGCTTGATGTTGGCAAACTCGTGCAAAGTGTTCAATTCTCTTGCATTTGTTGCATCTTGCTATTTTCGCACACCACTTCTCCTGTCTGTGATAATGATTAAGTCCACATTGTCCACATGATTTTTCACTTCTAAATGGTATTCCATTTATGAAACTCATTGTTGTTTTTCTTGGGGAAGTTGAATTCGTAGTCTCGCTTGCTAAATTGAGAGGTTGGGAAAGACACTGATTCCCACCAAGTATTATGTCCTGATTTGAGGTAGATTGAATCACAAGACAATGTTCCGTTTTATCATTTATTGTTTCTTTCTCAGTGGAATACCACAAACATTTATTATATATCAAATATACACAGGTTATCCTGACGTTAACAAATATAATGTAGATATTAAGAAGCAGTAACAAATATTTCTAGTGGAAAGCCACAATGTTATTAATTGGAAATCCAAAATCTAACTGTTCGATTTTTCTACCTTTACAATATTTCAAAAAATGGTTTCGTTTTAAACTGACCAAAAAATTTTAACATCTTTGTTTCTTAAATAACAAAATAACCAATCAGGTTTCAATACAAAATAATGTAACATATCAGCATATAATTAATAACAACAATCATCACCTGGACATTTTATCAGTAATAAGGTTTAACAACTTATTAAGTACAGACGTATGGAACGCCTGGACTGTCTTATGTTAAGAATGAATGATATACCTGCTTAAATGTCTTTCTGTTGAGTCCGAGATACAAAATGCTGGGTGGAAATCCTAATGTGCTCAGTTATTGAAGTGCTATGTTGTGTGCTGACTGTATTTTATTCAGTCAAGTCAATGTATTGTCGGGTGCATAAGTCGTTATGTTCACTTCTTAAAACAAACAGGCCTGTGGTAACACAATTATGTTGAGTTAAAATGATATGTTGTAGGGTGTTACAGTTATTATGTTCGGTTATAATAATATGCTGTTTGGTGCTCTTCTCATCATGTTCAACCATGAAAATAATCAGTTGAGTGGTACTATCATTTTGTTTGGCTGAGGCAGTGTATTATTGTGCGATACTTTTATTATTTTCAGTTGCAATGACATGCTGTTTGGTGCTTTATTCCTTCTGTTCAGTCGTGAAATAGAACTGTTAAATGGTACAATCATTATCTTAAATGGTACTATCATTATCTTGTGTGCTGATAATATCTTCTTCAGTCAAGTCAATGTGGTGTTCGGTGCAAAGGTCGTTATGTTCAGTGGTTTTTTGGTACTATCATTATGTTCAGATCAGATGATATACTGTTCGGTGCAGAGGTCATTATGTTTAATAGTGAAAACAAACTGTTGTGTGATACCACAATTATGTTGTGTTCATTCGGATATTTTCGGGCAACAAGATGGCAGCCACTAATTTCCATAGGTCACGTCGAGGCTAATGACCACTAAATTGCCAAAACAATTTTCTTCCCTGTAAATATCATCGGGGGCATAAGAACGTTATTTTCATAAATTGGACTTTTAAACACCCAATGGGTATTTTATTTAGTTAATTCATGACTATACTATTGACTGTTACTGTTACAGTCATAATGGGTACAGTATATAAAACTTAAAATGTGGGTAAGGGTAGCCTGTTAAAGTCACACATGACCACCGTAAATAAAACTTAAAATTTATCTGTTTGGTAACTTATAAGAGTCACAAATTGACACAGCAAACGAAATTTAAAATATAAAACATCATATTCAAGTAAGGGAACCCTATTTGAGTCACACATGGCCACAGTATATGGAGCATATAAGTAAGGGTAGCCTATTAAAGTCACATATGGCCACAGCATATGCAACTTAAAATATATGTGTTGGTAACCCATTTGAGTCACACATAACCACAATAAATGGAACATAATATTTTAGTAAGGGAAACCTATTTGAGTCACACATGGCCACAGTATATGGAACATTAGATATAAGTAAGGGTAGCGCAATAAAGTCACACATACCCACATTATGAAGAACATTCTATATAAGTAAGGGAAACCTAATTGAGTCACACTAGGCCAAAATATATGGAACAGTATGTTTAAGTAAGGGAAATCTATTTGAGTCACACATGACTAAAGTATATGGAACATTATATATAAGTAAGGGTAGCCTAATAAAATTAGACTCAAATACATTTCCCTGACTTAAACATTATGCCATATATATTGTGGTTTCACTTACTTATATAGAATTTTCTTTGTACTTTGGCCATGTTTGACTTTATTAGGCTACCCTTGCTTATATATAATGTTCCATTTTCTGTGGTCATGTGTGTCCCAAATGAGGTTTCCATACTTATATTTAATGTTCCATATACTGTGGCCATGTGTGACTGAAATAGGTTTGCCTTACTTGTATATTATGTTTTATATTTTAAATTTCGTTTGATGTGTCCACTTGAGAGTCTAAAAAGTTACCAACACATATATTTTAAGTTTTATTTACGGTGGTCATGTGTGACTTGAACAGGCTACCCTTACCCATATTTTGAGTTTTATATACTGTACCCATTATGACTGTAACAGTATAGTATAGTCATGAATTAACTAAATAAAATACCCATTTGGTTTTTAAAAGTCCAATTTATGCAAATGACGTTTTCAAGCTCCCGATGGTAATTACGGGGAAGAAAATTGTTTTTGCAATTAAGTGGTCATTAGCCTCGACGTGACCTATGGAAATTAGTTGCTCCCGCCCGCCACATTGTTTGACGCGAAGATATCCGAATGAACCCAACATAATTGTATGACCACTCAGCGCATTGTCTAATGACTTGTGCACCGAACAGTATATCATCTGAACTGAACATAATGACTGTATCACACCAGTTTGTCTTCACTACTGAACATAATAACCTCTGCACCAAACAGGATATCATCTGAACTGAACATAATGTCTGTATCACACCACAGTTTGTGTTCACTACTGAACATAATAACCTCTGCACCAAACAGGTTATCATCTGAACTGAACATAATGACTGTATCACACCACAGTTTGTCTTCACTACTGAACATAATAACTTCTGCACTAAACAGGATATCATCTGAACTGAACATAATGACGGTATCACACAACAGTTTGTGTTCACTACTGAACATAATAACCTCTGCACCAAACAGGATATCATCTGAACTGAACATAATGATAGTATCACACAACAGTTTGTGTTCACTACTGAACATAATGACCTCTGCACCAAACAGTATATCTGTTCGGTGCAGAGGTCATTCTGTTCAGTAAGGAAAACACAAACTGTTGTATGATACCGTCATTATGTTCAGTTCAGATGATATACTGTTCGGTGCAGAGGTCATTATATTTAGTAGTGAACACAAACTGTTGTGTGATACCGTCATTATGTTCAGTTCAGATGATATCCTGTTTGGTGCAGAGGTCATTATGTTCAGTTCAGATGATGTACTGTTCGGTGCAGAGGTCATTATATTCAGAAGTGAACACAAACTGTTGTGTGATACCGTCATTATGTTCAGTTCAGATGATATACTGTTCGGTACAGAGGTCATTATATTCAGTAGTGAACACAAAGTTTCAAAGTTTCAAAGTTTTATTTCCGAAAATATCCTGAAGGCCAAAAGCCCATGAGGACAACATTTTAAACAGTGTACATGTTGAAAATTATTACTACATACTAACATATTGTTATAATCGTGTATGCTTCTAAATCTCTAAGTAAAAGTATAGTTATAAACATGATCTAATTTTTTGAATACTGATTATGACATACTCTATCTATTCGCATTACTTCATCTTACAAAGTGTGCTATTGATTGCACAAATTAATAACACCAGTGACTACAACTTCATGACCTAATAAGAATATCCATATGCTTCGCAAAGACCAAAAAAGAAAATTATACCTGACATATCACAATGTCATATATCATTTATATTTTTCATTATGCCTGATGACAAACTGTTGTGTGATACCGTCATTATGTTCAGTTTAGATGATATCCTGTTTGGTGCAGAGGTCATTATGTTCAGTTCACATGATGTACTGTTCGGTGCAGAGGTCATTATGTTCAGTAGTGAATACAAACTGTTGTGTGATGCCGTCATTATGTTCAGTTCAGATGATATCCTGTTTGGTGCAGAGGTCATTATGTTCAGTTCAGATGATGTACTGATCGGTGCAGATGTCATTATGTTCAGTAGTGAACACAAACTGTTGTGTGATACCGTCATTATGTTCAGTTCAGATGATATACTGTTCGGTGCAGAAGTCATTATGTTCAGTAGTGAACACAAACTGTTGTGTGATACCGTCATTATGTTCAATTCAGATGATATACTGTTCGGTGCAGAAGTCATTATATTCAGTACAGAGGATATACTGTTCGGTGCAGAAGTCATTATGTTAAGTAGTGAACACAAACTGTTGTGTGATACCGTCATTATGTTCAGTTCAGAGGATAAACTGTTCGGTGCAGAAGTCATTATGTTAAGTAGTGAACACAAACTGTTGTGTGATACCGTCATTATGTTCAGTTCAGATGATATACTGTTCGGTGCAGAAGTCATTATGTTCAGTAGTGAACACAAACTGTTGTGTGATACTATCATTATGTTCAGTTCAGATGATATACTGTTCGGTGCAGATGTCATTATATTCAGTAGTGAACACAAACTGTTGTGTGATAACGTCATTATGTTCAGTTCAGATGATATCCTGTTTGGTTGAGAGGTCATTATGTTCAGTTCAGATGATGTACTGTTCGGTGCAGATGTCATTATGTTCAGTAGTGAACACAAACTGTTGTGTGATAACGTCATTATGTTCAGTTCAGATGATATCCTGTTTGGTTGAGAGGTCATTATGTTCAGTTCAGATGATGTACTGTTCGGTGCAGATGTCATTATGTTCAGTAGTGACACAAACTGTTGTGTGATACCGTCATTATGTTCAGTTCAGATGATATACTGTTCGGTTCAGAGGTCATTATGTTCAGTTCAGATGATGTACTGTTCGGTGCAGAGGTCATTATATTCAGTAGTGAACACAAACTGTTGTGTGATACCATCATTCTGTTCAGTTCAGATGATATACTGTTCGGTGCAGAGGTCATTATATTCAGTAGTGAACACAAACTGTTGTGTGATACCGTCATCATGGTCAGTTCAGATGATATACTGTTCGGTGCAGATATCATTATGTTCAGTAGTGAACACAAACTGTTGTGTGATACCGTCATTATGTTCAGTTCAGATGATATCCTGTTTGGTGCAGAGGTCATTATGTTCAGTTCAGATGATGTACTGTTCGGTGCAGATGTCATTATGTTCAGTAGTGAACACAAACTGTTTTGTGATACCGTCATTATGTTCAGTTCAGATGATATACTGTTCGGTGCAGAAGTCATTATGTTCAGTAGTGAACACAAACTGTTGTGTGATACCGTCATTATGTTCAGTTCAGATGAAATCCTGTTTGGTGCAGAGGTCATTATGTTCAGTAGTGAACACAAACTGTGGTGTGATACTATCATTATGTTCAGTTCAGATGATATCTTGTTTGGTGCAGAGGTTATTATGTTCAGTAGTGAACACAAACTGTGGTGTGATACAGTCATTATGTTCTGTTCAGATGATATCCTGTCTGGTGCAGAGGTTATTATATTCAGTAGTGAAGACAAACTGGTGTGATACAGTCATTATGTCAGTTCAGATGATATACTGTTCGGTGCACAAGTCATTAGACAATGTGCTGAATGGTCAAACAATTATGTTGGGTTCATTCGGATATCTTCGCGTCAAACAATGTGGCGGGCGGGAGCAACTAATTTCCATAGGTCACGTCGAGGCTAATGACCACAAAATTGCCAAAACAATTTTCTTCCCCATAAATACCATCGGGAGCTTAAAAACGTCATTTGCATAAATTGGACTTTTAAAAACCAAATGGGTATTTTATTTAGTAAATTCATGACTATACTATACTGTTACAGTCATAATGGGTACAGTATATAAAACTTAAAGTATGGGTAAGGGTAGCCTGTTAAAGTCACACATGACCACCGTAAATAAAACTTAAAATTGATATGTTTGGTTACCTTTAAGAGTCACAAATGGACACAGCAAACGAAATTTAAAATATAAAACATCATATACAAGTAAGGGAACCCTTTTTGAGTCACACATGGCCACAGTATATGGAGCATATAAGTAAGGGTAGCCTATTAAAGTCACATATGGCCACAGCATATGCAACTTAAAATATATGTGTTGGTAACCCATTTGAGTCACACATAACCACAATAAATGGAACATAATATCTTTGTAAGGGAAACCTATTTGAGTCACACATGGTCACAGTATATGGAACATTAAATATAAGTAAGGGTAGCGCAATAAAGTCACACATACCCACATTATGAAGAACATTCTATATAAGTAAGGGTAATCTAATTGAGTCACACTAGGCCAAAATATATGGAACATTATGTTTAAGTAAGGGAAATCTATATGAGTCACACATGACTAAAGTATATGGAACATTATATATAAATAAGGGTAGCCTAATAAAATTAGACTCAAATACATTTCCCTGACTTAAACATTATGTCTAAAATATTAAGGCCATGTGTGACTCAATAAGGTTTCACTTACTTATATAGAATTTTCTTTATAGTTGGCCATGTTTGACTTTATTAGAATACCCTTACTTATATATAATGTTCCATTTACTGTGGTCATGTGTGTCTCAAATGGGGTTTCCATACTTATATTTAACGTTCCATATACTGTGGCCATGTGTGACTCAAATAGGTTTCCCTTACTAAGATATTATGTTTCATATTTTAAATTTCGTTTGATGTGTCCACTTGTGAGTCTAAAAAGTTACCAACACATATATTTTAAGTTTTATTTACGGTGGTCATGTGTGACTTGAACAGGCTACCCTTACCCATATTTTGAGTTTTATATACTGTGCCCATTATGACTGTAACAGTATAGAATAGTCATAAATTAACTTGATAAAATACCCATTGGGTATTAAATATGCCATACGATCTGTCCAATTTTCCGGCTCGAATAGTCACGTGATTAGTTATTTAGTTTAGCATCCGTTGTGTAAAGTTATAGTTAAATTACAGACAGACTTCAAACATTACGGTTGTATCACTCATGAAATACTGAAGTCCGTCGGGATTAAAATAAAACAGAAATATGAGGGCGGTCATTGTGTATTTTATTTTTCTGACCACAATTTGTGCTGCAATGGAAACACTACGAGATGAAATAAATCAGAATAAATCAGTCGAAGAGAAATGTAAGTAACAAGTGTTAATACTGTATCACACCGTATAATCGCCGCTAGTGGTGACAGGTTGTTGCAGTGATGGCAGAAATCTAAGATTTACTGATTATTTAAGGTAAGTTATAAACTTGGTTGGTATATTCATATTTACGCAAAGAAAAACAATTTCATTGTTATATACTTACTGACCATTGACGGTAATTTTTGGACTCTTTTCCCCATTTTTTATAAAATACTTTGATTGGGTCAAAAATGAAAACTACGGAAAAAAATCATTCCTGAAAATGATTGTTTTATGTTCAAAATATCTCAAGTTTGAAACAAATAAACGTATTTTTGGTTATATACATAAACATTTATCACTTAGAGTCACGCATGCTAAATTTCAACCCAGTGTGTCTTGAGAATGTTACAAGCGTCAAAGCTATATAGATCGGAAAGAAAATGCTGCCGTCGAAGACAGAAATGTATAAACCAATCAAGTTTATAACCTTCCTGTAGTAATCTGTAAATTTTAGATTCATGTCATCAATGTAGCATTCTGTCTTTACTGACACCGGTTATACGGTGTGGGTATAAGAATAAGAAAAGGTACGAAAGTCGTAATTATAATGCCTGTACATGTATATAAAGTAAATGTTTTCTCTGATTGAAATTTTCAATGAATGTTTGATCAAATAAGCAAAATATGAATTTCGTTCTGGTTAAATTGGAAACAAATCTAAAGAAGAAATTGGGAAGACATTGTCAGACGATTTATAAAGGTAACAATTCTCACATTTTCTGCTGTCTTTTGTAGTCGTGGAAACAAGGAGCGCTGAAGAAGGTTTGGTGTTCGCACTAGGATTGGTATCTCAACAATGCCTCCTCTGTATGTGTAAGGTTAGTTCTTGTAAACAAAGTAGTTTTTTCGACTTCCATACTAAATACTCATTCAATATAAATATTAGCATTGTCAACAGAGTAAAATATAAAATATTGTTCTTCTATATGACAAATGAGTATTTTTGGAAATTGTGAAAATGAGACCAAATATTGAAAGTTTTTGACAAATAAAATTATAGCATTTCTAAGGCATAATGGGCCTTTAATAAGAATGAACATATCCTAATCATAAAAATACAATCGTTATGAAAAAATTAAAGTCAAATAATATTTAGTGTATCACCTCAGTTTTATATTATTGTTATTCAATGTAAACAACAGTAGATAAAATCACAAAATGTTTGTTTACGTAGCAGTTTGAAGAAGTTTACAGGGCGTTTAACTTATTCATATAACTCTCTATCCTATCGATCTATTATTTACATATGGTTTACTATTACATAAATATTTTTTTTTGATCAATTTTGTGAAATGTATCGTAAAATCAACAATATATATACAAAATTTTAACGTAGGATCGGGTTTTAAGTCGCACAAACAAGTTAAAGGTCATATGGCGACTTTCCAGCTTTTATTGGTGGAGCAAGACCTCAGGTGTCCCTCCATCTATTATTTCATGCACCAACGGGTACCTTAGAAGAACCACCGACGTTCCGTAAGCTAGCTGGATAACTTCCTCACATGAAAATAATACAAGGTCCCCGGCGGGATTCGTGGCGCAAGTGGTTTGAAGGCAGCAACCTTAAGCTTATCCATTCGGCCATGGACGATCCTAACAATACACACATGTGTATGATTGATTATCAATCTTCAATGAATGTCTTCTATTATATTTAGAACTTGTTTTATTTTTGTTATAGTTGGAGTCGTCTGGATGTAAGCCAATAGGTTGTCAAATGGATGTAAGATCTCTGGCGTGTGGGTTACTTCCAGATTAAGCAACGCTATTGGATAGACTGCGGTAAACCAGGTAATAGGTATGTAAAACCTTCACACAATCTTATTTATTTATTTGTTTATCTATTTATGTATTTGGTTGGTTGCTTAATTGATTGATTAATTGATTGAATGAATGAATGAAGAAATGATTGATTGATTGATTGATTGAATGAATAAATGATTGATTGATTGATTGATTGATTTGATTGAAGGCTGGGGAATCTCGGATAGTCAGCAAAGTTTTCAGACAGTCCTCCTCGAAAGTTTACATACTTACAAAGATACTGATGTTTTAGACGTTAAAAATGGTCAATACGTTAGTGTATATATAGGACTGGCTTATAAATATGGGTTTTTTTTACAATGCCAGTTGTTTAAGGATGCCCTTGTTCTGAAGCTTATAGAAACGAGAAATATAGAAATTGTTCTTGTAAAATAAATCGTTTCTACTGGATAAATTGTAAAATACATATTCTTAAATGTGACCCAGAGAGGCTGGTTTTTTAATAGGACATTTTCTTATCTTGAGGTGCTACTAAGTATACATTAAAATGAATATAAATAATGTAAATCTTTCAATTTTTAAGCTGTTATGTTTCAGACTGGAAATCCTGCTCGAACGACATAAACTGCTCATCCAAGTGTGTCCAGCAATACATGAAAAGATACGCCACCCACTACCGTTGCCCCCTTAATTGTGAGGGCTTCGCTCGAGAACACAATGGTGGACCTAATGGCTGTCATAGCAGTAGTACCTTGAATTACTGGCAACAACTACAGACAATCCCCGGATGTAAAGGGGTGAATTAATCGTAATTGCTAACAACTATAATGAGTTGATAGAGATCATCTATTTGGACACCGGAAGCCTTTATAAGCTGTACTAAATAAAGTTTTATGCATTTATATATCTATTTCTTTCAAATGTCCGTCCATGTGCATTCGATGTTTATAGAAAATAAAATGTCATATTTCAGACGTTGTTCAGTTTTAAATAGTACGAAACTTCTCTTCATGACGTGGCGATATTCTCTTGTTTAAATACAAATTTGCCCATGTTACACTTTAATTCATCTGTTTTCTTCCGAAAACCTGAAAACTTGGGGCTAATGCATCACAGCAATAGGGGTTGATATGTCTTGTTTATTTGATATAGCGTCCTTTCAGTTACCGGTCGGTCTGAGTTAGTCACTTATTGACATCTAATAAGATAATGCCCTCCTGAAATAATTTACTACATGAGATTGCGTTGATACTTTTTGAAGTAATTTGGAAAGTACGTTGTTACTTCATGCTCATTTTTACTTAAGGTTTTTGCCATTATAGTTTGTTCACCAGTTGGTGATATTATCTAATATTTCAGTTTAATGTTACCGATATGTTACCACCAGGTGTTCAACGATATCAAAATGTTCTAAAAAATTAACTTTATTCAAAATAATCATCGGACCTTGACATATTAGCCAAAAAAAACTTGCAAATAACTTGCTACAAATTATGCAACTTTACAGAAGCACATTAAGACTTAACGCTCTTTATTTTTCATAGTTTTCCTAAATGCATTTACGTAAGCTGATGGTCATGAAACCGTGGAAATGAGCCGCGTCATGACAAAACAAACATAATGGGTTTGCGACCAGCATGGATCCAGACCAACCTGCGCATCCGCGCAGTCTGATCAGGATCCATGCTGTTCGTTATCAGTTTCTTTACTTGTTATAGGGTCTGTAAGCGAACAGCATGGATCCTGATCAGACTGCGCGGATGCGCAGGGTGGTCTGGATCCATGCTGGTCGCAAACCCATTATGTTGCTTTTGTCGTGACGCGGCTCAAATATTTCGTTATCGGCGAGGTCTTCTCTTTGGTTTATACAGAAATTATTTTAGTTCGATTGTGTAGGAAGCTATAAGCTTATAGACACACTTTTGAATCCGTTCCTGGAACCAACCAGTACTGAGCAATGAGTATAAAGTTCCTTGCGCAAGGAAACAACGACTTGCCCTTGACGGGGTTTGAACCCTTTTTTGTACAGTATTTTTTTTTAAAGTAAAGTCTATTTCATGGTTGAAATTTCATATGATAACTTCGTTGTTATGGATTTTAACGTTTTGATGCAGTGCCCCAGTTTCCAGGTTTTCGAAAGGGTATAATGAATGGTGCTATATATCAATTATATTTGTAAATGACATACATACAAATTAATTATATAAACAACTCATTAGTTAAATTTACTGAAAGCTGAAGGAGTCTAAAATAAAGCCGTCTTGCACATGCGCGTACTCTAAAGTCAATCTGTGATATATAAAATATACTAGAACTTTCATATCCATTCTCTGGGGAAAAAAATGTGTAGAAAGCTATAAGCTATAGTTATAGTGGTTTCAACAGTCTTTGGTTTGTTACACAAGTTGTTAGTAACATCAAAGCAGATCAGTATCAGTATTGTTTGCTGCAATGTTGCTTTATTTCGAATTTTATAGCATCAAAGCCGGCCAGAGAAGATACTCTTTGGCTTTCATAGCTTTCTGCCCAATCCCAAAATATATTGTGTAAATATTTAAGAAGGCGGTTCAGCCGAAACGTTGGTATATTAAAGGGAATTATAGAATTTGCAGTTGACTATTTTTTCTATCTAATTTAAATATATCGAATAAATATGAGCTGCGTCACGACAAAACAAACATAATGGGTTTGCGACCAGCATGGATCCAGACCAGCCTGCGCCTCCGCGCAGTCTGATCAGGATCCATGCTGTTCGCTTACCAACCCTATTACAAGTAGAGAAACTGATAGCGAACAGCATGGATCCTGATCAGACTGCGCGGATGCGCAGGCTGGTCTGGATCCATGCTGGTCGCAAAAGCACTATGTTGGTTTTGTCGTGACGCGGCTCATATTTATTTTTTATATAATGATGGGAATAATCAATAGAAGCTGCGGAAATGACGTCGTATTTGTAAGCGAACAGCATGGATCCTGATCAGACTTTGCGGATGCGCAGGCTGGTCTGGATCCATGCTGGTCGCAAACGCATTACGTTGGTTTTGTCATGACGTGGCTCAATTATAATTGTGGTCTATCTCCTCCACCTCTGCGTAATTTTGGTCTATCTCCTCCACCGGGTGTAACCGCCACAGAGAGGTTCAGGGTATCGGCAGAATATTTCAATATCTGGAAAAAGTAATCCCTCGGGTCAATCAAATCCGCAAAATTACATGAAAATTGCAGACTTGGTTTGATTGAGTCTGTACATATGGGATAATGAAATAGTGCAACATCCCTCAAGCTTCCTAGCACCAGTTTCAGCGGTACTCAATTCTCAACACTTAAAAGTTCCCGAATGACCAGAAAAGCATAACAATACTGACAACATTCGATTCTGCCCCTCATTAGATCCTGTTCTTGCAAAATCTAACCGAATCAAGTTCCAGATCATAAACTTTATGATGTATGAAAAACAAGATCAACAAGGAAGGGCGGCGTTCAATGAACGCAATTGCCATATTTTAAAAGTGATACTTACAAACTATTCGGCTTAAAATAAAAAAATAAATATTGTTGTTAGCTTGCAAACGTAGGATTATTTTTTATACGACAAGAATATATTTTTGTTATTTGTATAGTTTATGAAATTCCGTTGTTAAAATCTCAACATCTACTTGTCATTGCCAAATAAAATTAGCTGGTCAGATTGCTTCAGATACTTTTTTCTTACTAAATTATTAACAATAAAGCATTAGAAATGTACTATATTTGCTTTCAAACAAGTCATGACATCAAAATAAATATGAGCCGTGCCATGACATAACCAACATAATGGGTTTGCGACCAGCATGGATCCAGACCAGCCTGCGCATCCACGCAGTCTGATCAGGATCCATGCTGTTCGCTTACCGACCCTATTACAAGTAGAGAAACTGATAGCGAACAGCATGGATACTGATCAGACTGCGCGGATGCGCAGGCTGGTCTGGATAAACCCATTACGTTGGTTTTGTCGTGACGCGGCTCATATATTATTTCAAACTTCACTAATAGGATCTCGAAAACTGTTCTGTAAAGGGCAACTCTTTTGCAAATTACTTTATATGATTAACTGATAGGCTGAAATGTTTATGTGAAGTTCATAATATTGCCATCGGTATAAAACCTTTGATATATGGCAATTTAAAAATGTTAGCATATTCCTCAGTGAAAAAAATTAGGCGGCAATTATCTCAAAATAAGTGTAAATTTCGACGAACTAGACAGAAATTGATACCAAAACGTATTGTTTCGCACTTAATATTATATACCTCGATGTCCCAAAACGCAGCAATTGCATTATAGTGATTATATAACAAAAGTTCACAGTCTGCTTAAACTAAGAATTATTCATCACCTTTGTTTTAAAATATCAAAGAGGGCTGTCAATTATATAATTGCTAAATTTTGATGATTGAAAAATATTTGAGCGACTGCTTTGGCTGATAAATGGTGCACACTAACGCGGCCTATTTTACTTTCATGTTTCACGCAAACATCGAAAGGCTTAGACCCATATCTTTGACGCGGACTCGTTAACCGGAAGGAAAGTTTTCTTTTATTGTTGCTACTTTTTGCTACTTTAATATTTTAACAATGGATTCTACGAAGGAAAAAAGAACCCTAAAGGAGGTTTTAAAGGAACTGGCCGAATCGAGCGCCTTGCATGGCATTCCAAAAATTGCTTCGTCACGGCAACTTTCGGTGAAGATATTATGGTGCATTGTTGTACTTGCTGGGACGGGAGTGATGACATACCAACTCGTGGAATTATTTCAGTAAGTATTTAATAGTTTTGTTTATTTTCTAACTAAATATGATTAATTTTGTATGAAAAATGTTGCCGTTTCCTTCGTTAATCCATCGCCGGTTACCCATGGTTGATTTACATGTAATCAATGATAAATATTAATGGTTCGGCCGTGATTATCCAACGATGTCGTTAATCTTAACTTACAATAAATTTAAGGAAGTGTTTTGATTAACTTTCCTTCATCAAACTAATCAGGATAGGCGAAAAATCCCAGAATGATTTATAAACATTATGCGGTTTTTAAACTGACAAAATTTCCTTACAACGGGTTCGTATGTTGTTTGACTTCTTGTAAGCATTTTAGCTAGAATTATACACCATGAAAGTCCCCGAAATATCTTCTGTTCACTGAGAGAAAATAATGATATGGCCTTTCTTCAGAGAGCTATCTGTTCTTTAACATTTTTTCTATAGATAATTGATGATCATTCATCAAACAGCACTTAGATTGGGGTCCTTCGTAAATCATATGAATATATTACTTTTATTCTATGCTGATATATTACAAGACACGCCATCCTTTAAAAAATCATGACATGAATGCCAACTTTGTGGTTGTTGTTTTTTGCAGGACATTTTATTCAAACCCTATACAGACGACCGTTTCACTGGATTTCAGCACGCTTCAGTTTCCCGCCATTTCTATATGTAACATGAATCCAGTCAGAAAATCAAAGATAGGAATGTCTATCGCGTTGGTAGAGGAACTATTTCCAAAGGTACAACAAGTTTGATGTACAGTAAGGGCCGGCTCGAATCTAAATTGAACACAAGCATTGTCGCTTCATTTGAATAAAATTTTGCACCGTTCTTTCTTTAATTAAGCTACCAGTAAAATTGAAAACAACGATAAAATTGATGAAATATATAAAATTCGACTATAAATTTTTCGTAAGCGGCAATATTTCTCGTCAGTAAGAGAGAACACCATTTTCCTTAAATAAATAATACTTTATATTTTCAGAAAGAAAAGCGTACAGATTCACTAGTAGCAAAAAAGGAACGCCGTAAACGGGACACTTCAGAAAACATCGATAAAAACTCAACGTGTGTACTTTTATATAAATTAGTCATGATTGGCTTTTTATCTGACTGATTACACGGCACTTATTGTATACTATAACTATATTAAAGTTATATAAAAGAATGGGACTATAGTAAAGTTATATAAAAGAATGGGACGTTAAAGCATTGCATGCCTAATTCTAAATTAAACATCATTTAAAAAAAAATATTTTTGAGGGGACGTGCATGTGCAGAAGCTATCGTTTACCACTACTGCCCATGAACAGTCCAAATTCAACCCAGTCTTCTATATCTTTAACTTTGCCGTGTTGGGCGTTATTTAGGTTTTTCATTGATTTGATCTGTTTTATTGGTTCGATTGAACATTACAATTGAACGTTACACTTGTCCGTCCTTTTAGAAACTTGACATCATATTATATTATAATGGCATAATACATTTAATAATAATATATATCAAATATAAAAATTTACAGAATAGAGCAAAGCAAACTTTGTATTTTATTAAATAAATATGATGACAAAGGGAACAATATAAAATGAGCCGCGTCAAGACAAAACCAACATAATGGGTTTGCGACCAGCATGTATCCAGACCAGCCTGCGCATCCACGCAGTCTGATCAGGATCCATGCTGTTCGTTATAAGTTTTTCTACTTGTAACATGGTTTGTAAGCGAACAACATGGATCCTGAGCAGACTGCGCGGATGCAACTATGTTGGTTTTGTCATGACGCCGCTCAAATGTTACTTTTTCATCTCTGTTTTGCCGCATGTTTCATCATATCGGCATCTACAGGAGAAACTTATTTTCAGATTGATCTACAGTGGTATGGGTTTACCAGATGATACTAAAATAATCGATGCAACTTTAGCTTCCTGGGGTGTTGCAAGTGTGGACATACTGATATCGAGGCTGGGAGGAGATCCTTATAAAGTAGATGACACCTATATCGAAATACGTCGGGAATATAAAAACTCTTACCCAATGTATTCTTGGTCGATCAGTTATCCTCCTAAGAAGGATAATGCAAATGAAATACCTGTGACTGAGGAAACGGATTATATTGACACAACGCCAGAACATGAAAATGTCTCCGATAGTAATATAACAGTCGACCCGTTCATTAATGACACCACAACGCTAGAGCCAGATCTGTTAGATAATGCAGGTAAAAGTGCAACAGCAAGTTGGGCCGACCTTTATGAATGGGATAGTGATATTGGTTGGGATATATTTGATTCTGATGAAGTTGACGACTATTTCGAATCAGAAAACTTCACGTCGGGCAAGGAAACTTTACTGAGCAAGCCGATTGCAAAGTTCCTGAAAGATCCAAAGGACAAATGGGATCTTGTGATAACAGAATTCAGGACTGCATTCCGAGATATTCCACAGTAAGTGGGACTTTCTGTTTTTGATACTTTTTGATAAAGACGTTTCACAAAAGACACGTTAAGACATTTAAGACACACATGTACAAAGAATAAACTGACCGTCTTTTGCTGTTTGACATTTGGTCAGATCGTTTTGTTTCCGATGATTCGTGTATTGTGTCTACAAACTATTGTAAACATTATTGAAGCATCTCAGTCTTTTGTCAAGTAGTAATCTTGACTTTAAGCATGTCTCAGTTATTATCTCAGAAATTTCCTTCGTGTTGAACTTATAATCGAAAGATTTGTAAAACTAGTGTTTATTCTTCCGATCACGAGTGGTAAAATAATGAAAATAAATTGTAAAATATTTAGATAAATGCGCTGTTTTATAATAGAGTAAGCATGAACAATCATAATATTCATCAAGAACGATGATACCGTCATTTGCAGATATAATGTTACGTGTATAAAGTGAAGGTTATGTTTTCCAGGAAAAAGCGCAAGATTATGGGGCATCAGATCAAGGATTTTATCCAGTATGTGTCGTTTGCAAAAAGGGAGCAGAATATAAAGTAAACTATTTTATAATTTATCTTTTATTTATATCTTATATAAAATTATATTCCATAAAACAAGACTGAAATAATTCACGCCAATTTACTATTGAACTATTCAGGTAGAATTTTATTATAAAAATTTGATGAATTTAATGAAGTTACAAAAACAAAATCCGAAAATATAGTAATGGTGAAATAGATCTGGCCGCTAGACAAATCTAAGACGTGAAGACGCGCAGTCTGATCAGGATCCATGCTGTTCGCTATCAGTTTCTCTACTTGTAATAGGGTTTGTAAGCGAACAGTATGGATCCTGATCAGACTGCGCGGATGCGCAGGCTGGTCTGGATCCATGCTGGTCGCAAACCCATTATGTTGGTTTTGTCGTGACGCGGCTCATATATAAAAACAGGACAGATAGGAGGGAACTTGGGAAATAAAAGTCTTGTTCACAAGATGTTTAGATATGAGCACCTTCTCTCCTGTCACTAGCACTGAGGGCTCCAGAATTTACTATTTTATATTAAATGTTGAATTCTGCTTAAGTCGGTGCTAGAGGACATGGACGGTAGCTTGCAATTACCACTACTGCCAAAGAACAGGCTCAAACAAACTTAGTCGGCAACATTTTCAATTTCGCAGTGTTGATCTCCCTGCAGGGATTCTGCTTTTCTCTATTTCTTTGTTTATGAGATTATCAGAAGAAATTTTCTGATGTAGTCAATTTGCTTTAAGAATTATTCTAATTTAGATAGGCATATAGCAAATATTATTTAATAACTAATAATAAAATTATATTTGTTTAGATTTTGATGATCGATTCTTAAAAAATATTTACTGATTATCTGATTTATTACAATTTATAAAAAATACATACAGAGAATACGTCAAACAATTCACAACATCGGCGTATGGAAATTGTTACACACTGGATGACAAAAAGTTTCAGTCATGGAGGAGCGGACCTGAAAGTGGTAAAATGTTATATATCAATAAAAAATTGCGTGTAAAATTCCAGACCATTCGTTCCCTCCGTCCGTTATTTCAGAATTATCATTTCATTTGCGCAAAATGACGTAAACGCTTAACAAACGTTTTATCTAAAATCGTGCTAGATATCAATTTTCAGTTGTTTTTTTTTTTATACATTTCTCTATTTGTTTTTCATATTTCTCCATTTTACTCGTAAGTATCCCGTTTATCTATGTAAGATTTTAAAATTTTGTTTGTTTTTAGGCTTTTGCACTTTTCTTAGTGGAGACCCTGTAATGATTATATGGCATTACACAAAAAAATAAACCAGTGATCACATTATGTACAACACTAATTTATGTAATGATCATAATTTATTTACTCCTGTTTCAATATATCTAATTATAATTTTCTTCTGGTCATACACAATGTTTCTAAAATCTGATTTCAGGAATAAAACTGACATTGAACCTTGAAATCGATGAATACGTTGAAAGATTTTCCTCGGGGTATGGAGTCCGAATCGTGTTCCACGAACCAGGTACATACCCTATGCCAGTTGAAGAAGGTCTTACGATCAGTGCAGGATTTGAAACAAGCATTGGTCTGAGGGCAGTGAGTATGACTAAATGTTTTACATTTTATTATTTCAATAATTCGATTAGAAGTTGGATAGTCTGGCAAGACGCATATTTATATCAAATCTTAAGAATAAATTTGCACATTAAATAAAGAATGTTTTGTTTGCAGTAAGCAGAATTATAGTTCATTAGAGGTTAATAAGATGATCTAACGTATTCGATCTCATCAAAATATAATTTTCAGCTAATGCTATGGACGATGTTATATTTTAAGATACATGTATAATATGCTCAAATTTGGTGTTTGAAAATACTGATAAATTCTGTATACTCTTTTTTAATGTAAAATAAACATCTTTTGAATAGAGAAGATATGTTACATTTTAAACACTACACTATTTGTAAACACATTATGAATACATAGTGTCACTGGAAAAAAAACCTGACAGTCTTTCAAGAAAGGGTCCAATTATCTTGACCAGTAATAAGGAATGCAGCTTCCAAAATATAGTTTCTGCAATCTCTTATTCCCATTAGGTATATTCTGCAAGAATTTCCTAGATTTCAATAATTTTTTGCAAGATAAGCTTTGTTTGTATATCTTTTAACTCCCAACATTCCTATTTTCTGATCTAGATTAACGTAACACGTCTAGGGGAGCCTTATGGTCATTGTACAGTTCAAGGTGGTGAAATGTTCCGGAAGAAATATAATCTCACTTACAGTAAAACGGTAATCAGTTTCACAAGATACATTTAAAGTGTTAACAGAATTGGATGAGGAATCTTTTTTAGATATTCGAAGTCAGCCGCTTTCTCCCGAGCTAAAGAGAAAATGAAAGAGGTTTTATTAAAGTACATGTACTAGATATTCTGCGTTCGCGCAGTCTGGTCTGGATCCATGCTGTTCGCTTACCAACCCTATTACAAGTAGCAAAACTGATAGCGAACAGCATGGATCCTGATCAGACTGCGCGAACGCGCAGGCTGGTCTGGATCCATGCTGGTCGCAAACCCATTATGTTGGTTTTGTCGTGACGCGGCTCATATATTTTACTTGAAGACAAAAAGAGAATGTATAAGACTAATTATCATAACAAAGAGGTTAAAGTTTTTCCTATTCAGTGCTTTCATAATCAGAGTTTTCTTCATGAACGGAATATAAATTAGAAATAAATTGTCCGTGGTAAAATAGAGTAAAACGAAATCCATGAAGAACAACGCACTAACTGTCAAAATTGAAAATGTTGTAGGCCCGGTTTGACTGATCCAGTTCATGGACAGTGTAGCAACTGCACCCCTAGCACCGGTTTAAGCAGAATTCATCAGTTAAACATGTAAATGGTGTAAAAGTTAAAGTCAGGAACAAAGTGCAGTAGAAATTACTATTTATAATCTAAGTTTGTCATGGACATCTAAATAAAACAAACAAAATGTCACTATAATTTTATTGAGTACTGTTTTTTTCCAACAGGCTTGTCTGGAGTTTTGTCGAATAGAAAACGTTATAAAGACGTGCAATTGTTTACCCATTGATGCACCTGATCTGAACTTTGGGAAATATCTAGATGTATGCAGACATCAAGGTAATATTATTCGGAATTCTCCATTGTTTTATTATTATTATTATTATTATTATTATTATTATTATTATTAATTAATTAATTAATTAAAGCTACTTAAATACGTATGTATACTAGCTTTTACAAAACATTGTAATAAGAGACCTTTATTCCATTTACAGATGAGGTGTGTACGTTTGAAGTAGAATTGATGTTCGAAAATGGAAGTCTAAACTGTGACTGCATCAACCCATGCTCGTAAGTTAAAACATTCTATTCTTTTTTTCTATTCTAAATTCTATTCTATTCTTATTCTATACTTTTTCATGATTCCACATATACAGACTCTATCAAACAGAGTATTCAATTTTCATGTAATTTTGCTATATTTGATGATTCCGAGGGATCATTTTTTTTCCAGATATTTAAACACGTTGCCTTCTTCAGATATAAGAAAGGTATTTTAAAATTATTGAAAAATATTTAGATCTCTATTCATACTATGTATAACCGCATCCTCAATGTTAGCTGCAATACTGGTATCATCCGTAATATGATCCGCACTGGCGAATAAATTAATCTTTTTATTCTATACGTTAATATCTTTGATTATTAGATTTTAGATTTTATGGCATTTTCAAAGTTAAGGTTTCAGATGTCGATGGATCATATAGATCGAATATTGAATTTAGTTTTTGATTTTCCATGCCTATATTTGTATTGTACTATTAGAATCTATTAATATAATAAATGGTTTCAGAGAGTTTGTGTACGGGAAGACAATCTCTGGACGACTATGGCCTCACAAAGACTATTTGGTAGAATTCTTTTGATATTATACTTTCAATATAAACTTTAAAAATTGGAATGCAAAACTTGCAATTATGTACATTGTATTCATGTTATATTTTTATTTCTTGATTTTTATTTTTTTTGTGTGTGTTTTTTTTCTTTATAATCAAAATATACAGAAGATATTACAATGTTTAGCACTGATTCTAACATAAGAACATATAAATTTTGTCATTAATCATTAAGTCATTTATTAGTTCGAAAATCGAAAACTATTGTGCATGAAAATATTTAAATTTCAGGAAAAGATTCTGATGAAGGACATATGTTCGAAGAAGCTAACATCGTTAGAAACACCGTGTAGACAGATTAACAATGACTCTGAGAAATTTCATTATGACAGGTGAGCGTACAATTAATTCATTTTGTCTGACACTGAATATATTTGTTTCGTTTACATCAGAAGATACTTTATAAATGAGCCGCGTCACGACAAAACCAACATAATGCGTTTGCGACCAGCATGGATCCAGACCAGCCTGCGCCTCCGCGCAGTCTGATCAGGATCCATGCTGTTCGCTATCAGTTTCTCTACTTGCTATAGGGTTTGTAAGCGAACAGCATGGATCCTGATCAGACTGCGCGAATGCGCAGGCTGGTCTGGATCCATGCTGGTCGCAAACCCATTATGTTGGTTTTGTCATGACACGGCTCAAATATAATCATTAAAAGTGGCTTCTGGAAATTGTTGGATGTAACGTTGTATAAAAAAAGAACACTATATTAGTATGAGTATCCATTTCAATGTGTGCTATTTTAATTTGCTCATTGCTTTCATAATGTAGAGGGAAATAAAAAAATATTTTAAAAAATGTTTTGTTTTTTATACTATAAGATACATAATTGCACTAAGTTCTATAAACTTTTGAATCAACATTTCCTTTAATTCATGGTGTAGAATAAAATCGAAGCATTGTTGTTAAAACATGAAAGTAATTAAAATAGTTGTTTTAATCATTGCGCATTTCTTGTTTTCCTATTACAGGTATAGAAACAACTTTGTGAAGGTGGTGATTTATTTCGAGGATCTCAATTATCAAAAGATAACAGAGGAGCCATTTTATACAGTAAGTAGTCTTGTATCCTTTTTTTAATTCATTAACTTGAATTTCATTTATATTTCATACTGGTTATAATTGGTTTGATAAAAACAATGCAAATGTTAATGCCTATATTGACGTAATGATGGTTTCTACAAAAACCGGGCTACACTGTACAATATTGAATATTGCAGCTTTAAAACACACACCTGTATGCAGTAAAATTAATTGTTGTGGTACGACATCAAGGGGAGTCCAACCATAATAAAATATTATTTAATGTAAAGTCATTGTGAATTTTCTACTCGCAGTCACTATTGACGAACATTTATTTTAAAAGTATTTGACTTTTCCCCATGTTTGTAGAATATATTTATCAATTATTTTGTTATATTTGTAGACAGTACGGTTCATCTGTGACATCGGGGGAGCAATGGGTCTGTTCATAGGAGTATCTGTACTTAGCATGTTTGAAATTCTACAGCTGATATTTGAAGTCATCATTTACTTTCAAGACAGGAAAAAAGATGATACAGAAACAGAAGAGCTAAATAACGAAAAACAAAATCTCGAAATGAACTGCTGAAAATTAAACGGAAAGAATTCAGTCAGATCATCCAACAAAAATAGGAATTCATTATAGACCTTTTTACAATACGATTTTTTTTTCAATAGTAACAAATGTTGTATTTCGCGCATACGCATTCTGCATGGGGCAAAACGCAATAACGATGACTACAATTTATCATATTTAAAGGTTTTATTAGACGTGATTTCAATTTATGACTCCAAGAGAACAATTTTTGTATGACTTAAAGCAGTAAGTTACTTAAAACGTGAATTGCATATGTAGCAGATATATACGAAACTATGAGGGACTAATTAATAATTCAATGAAAAAAAAGCGCATAAACAATTAAAAGTCCTCATTTTTCAGATATCATTTGAGGTCTCTTCCATCAGACATTTAAATTGATATAGCAGGGTGTTAAAGATTAAAGTTTATAACCCCTGTATTACATAATATTGCACAGTTTGTATAGTACACTTCCTTTGACAAAGTGGACTGGCACGTGACCGGTTGTTTATTTCCAGCTAGTTTACAATATATCATTCAATCGGGAGTTTAAGCGCTGTTACACCGCACTTTGGGGTCAAACGCACTTTGGGGTTTGAACCCAAAGTACGTAACACTGGTGCATATGCATTTTTTCAATATCAGGCAGACGACAACACTTTGGGGTCATAAAATTATAGATATTTTAAAATGATAGTTCAATTGTGAGCTAACGATAACAGACGATAGGTTATTGTTATACCTAAGTTATGCAGTTTGCAATTTTACAATGCATTATTAATGTGTTTTATATTCAATTATTTATCTCATGGAATGGTGGCGTCCCAGTATAAATATGTATGATGCGTATTGATTGAAATAAAACATTAGATAACATATTGTTTCATGAACTAGCGGTATGTGACATTAATTTTATAGATTGCATGTCACGCATATTTCCATATAATAAGAAACAAGTTCCTTACACGATAGGAATTAATGTTGTGGACCCATTAAAAATCTGGATTTACCTTATTTCCAGTTATCTGAAAGGAAGATAACATGTCTGAATTAATTAGTTATACATGTAGTTCTTTCTATGTTGAATATTGTAGATTGTAAAAAAATTAGGCTGGGTCAAATTAAGCATTTAAGATGACTTCCAAGATGAATGCCATATCATAAGAATTTAATTTCATACTCAATAAGATCATAAGTGCATATTTAGATGAAATACACGTTAAGGCAGGAATATTTTTCAAACACTTTTATAGTAATTTTAGGAAAATACGAAGGTCATCTCGTCTCGGTAGCTCGCTACTTTCCGACCGAAATTTGACAACATCTCAGATCTTGATGATTTTTGGTATACAGACATGTAGATATGTAAGCTTTACTTCTGCAGCATTATTTTATAAATAAACAGTGTAACTATGACGTCAAAGCGCCCTCTATCGGTGACGGCGAAATTGCGTTTTTTATCAATAATCAAGTCTGTTCAGATCAATTTTCATCAAATTTTCTTCGTTTTCATTTTAAAATGTTCAGTAAATGTATGTCTTTGTAATGATGTATTTCTTTAACATTTGCATAATAGTTTTCTAAGTTATTTTCCCCCACGTTCTGACGTCCATATATGATGCAAATATCGCGCGATATCGCAATAAAGATTGTGAAATAACAGAAAATCAACACGGTGAATTTTGCTATAATTTTTTAAACATGTAGTGAAGTCATGAAAGAAAATATTTATGCAATAAAAATATAGGGTCAACGCGTAAGATATTTTGCTATTACTATTTGAATATAAAATAAAGGGTGAGTAAAACGTTATGATTTTGGTGACGTCAAATATTTTTCTCAAGGAAATTTTCACGACTTTTTCAATAAATATCATACTGTCAGGAATAAAAATGTTTGAAAACCATCAACAACAATAGTATTTAGATATGCTCCGTAAAAAATGTTCTTTTAAAAGTCTTGTCAGGTGTCTGCATTTCGAAGAATAACTTCAATTATAAACATGTACAACAACTTAGGGTATGACTGTCTGCAAAAGTTGGTATCAATCTCTGAAAACTACAACGAATGGTTATAAATACCTCGAGGACTGAAGGACACTTGAGAATATTGAAAGATATAATTAAAATGCCACCTAAGTGGAAATAATAAAAACATAAATTTTGCAAAGAATGTCAGAAAAAAAAGAATGAAAAGGCTGGTGCAGTGTATCTCGGTACTACATAAACTTCCATGTTATCATATGTAACAATTTTGAATTAACAATTTTGAATTGTATAATTATATTAGTTAGTAGGAAATGAATCAAATTTACGTTTCAAAAATGTATGATCAACTGGAAGTAACAACAGTTTGTACGTAAGTGATGATTCACTGGTAGTCTTAATTATATTATAAAATCTAGCAGACATTTAATATAAAAATTTATTTATTAACAGCCATCAGTTATTCTATTTTCTCACGCAGCTAAATACTAGTAATTTATATTCCTGCACTAAGCGTGAGACTCAGATTTAAGTATAGGTTAGTGTTTAATAATATGTATTAACAAAAATAATTGGTCAAGCCTGTCTGCCGTATTTCACATAATTACAGATACCTTATTTATTTTAAACTCGGTGACTCGCGGTATGCGTTTACTAGCGACCTGAAGCCGCGATTCGAGGCGAAAGTTCCGTTGATTTATTTTGTATGTCATAGTTCATAAGCGGAGAATTTTGCATATTAAATACAGTTTCCCTTGTATTGAAGACGTACATGTAGGATCCTCAATTTGTGAGAATATGGTTGTGAGAGAAGCTCGTTTTTTTGTCTGCACATAATGCGGTGCTATGTAGAGCGTATGAAAATAATGAACTATGCATTTTATGTTTTATATCTTCTTATTTTTTTAATATTGGGTTTAACGCCGCTCAATTATAGCGGAGAGAATTTAACAAAACCAGTGTTTCTCACAGTATCAACTTCTCTTTGGAAATGAATGACAGGAGTCCGAGATGGACATTTCATACACAGTAACCAATTCTAAAGGATAATCTATTAGTACAATACGCAATCGTGTCTCGAATCCATGCCATCCGAATTGGGCGTAAGACCACTTTACCGACTACACCGTGGCAACAGAAGAATAATACATTAATCGTATTCAGTGGTAACAAAAGTTGCACAAGTTATTTAATAATTATATTTTGTATTAAATTAAAACATACAGTATAGCCTCTACAGAGAAATGCCCTTTGTTGCCTAAAGTGGTTGCTCTACAGAGGTAAAATGTAGTGGAACTCTTTAGAAATAAACAATAATTTGAGGGCGGCTATGTTATACTGTAATGAAAAAGCGGTAAGTATATAGGTATACGTAAATCCGAGTTGAGTAATGGTTATATTGGGTGTTCGAGTCTGCAGTTGCGAATATGCTAATATATTTTTTTTATTCAGTATGATTTTTGCTTCCAAAGTGTTTTATAGTTTGTCACATAAGTGCTCATTTTCTTATTATAAGACATTTTAATTACATTATAATTATATAATCTATGTATTGCACATACATTTGTTTGTTTGTTTGTTTTATTTTACGCCCTTTTCCAACAGTATTTCAGTCATATAGGCGGGTAGTTTCCTAACCATCGTTCCTGGAGAGTTACACCAGTACTAGACTACCTTCCTCCGCGCTAAACTACCAAAGCATCTCCCGGGGATCGAACCCACGCCAGAGAGGTACCTGGATTAGAAGTCATCGACAGACATAAAAATGGTAAGCAAAAATAAAAATAAAATAAATGATTTTATTTCTTGTACAGTTTGTTTTTAAATTTTCTTAACATATTTGAATATTATTTCTGAATTTTATTTATCATTTATTTCGGCACATTTGTATGCATATCTATTTTAATTGCATTTTTACGATGTGTTTTGACACCGAGGCTCGTCTGCCTGTATGTGATTTTATGAAAGTGTTTAAAAGCTGAATGTTACGTAAAATAAATATTCTAACGGATATAAGCTAAGTACGGAGCCCCTAAGGTGACATTTTCCACACTTTTTTCCCCGGAATTTAATTCGTTTTTACGAAATAATAATTCGTAATTACGAAATAATAATTCGTTTTTACGAAATATTAATTCGTAAATACGAAATATTAATTCATTTTTACGAAATATTGATTCGTTTTTACGAAATATTAATTCGTTTTTACGAAATATTAATTCGTAATTACGAAATGTTTATTTCGTAATTACGAAATATTAATTCGTTTTTACGAAATATTATTTCGTATTTACGACATATTATTTCGTAATTACGATATATTTATTCGTAATTACGAAATATTAATTCGTTTTTACGAAATATTAATTCGTTTTTACGAAATATAAATTCGTAATTACGAAATGTTTATTTCGTAATTACGAAATATTAATTCGTTTTTACGAAATATTATTTCGTATTTACGACATATTATTTCGTAATTACGATATATTTATTCGTAATTACGAAATATTAATTCGTTTTTACGAAATATTATTTCGTAATTACGAAATATTATTTCGTAATTACGAAATATTAATTCGTAAAAACGAAATGTTATTTCGTAATAACGAAATAATAATTCGTAAATACGAAATAATATTTGGTAAAAACGAATTAAATTTTTTCTAGCGTTTCAAAGAGTTTTTGTAATAGTTATAAATAAGGCCTCAAAACTAAATTCCTGACTTAATATAAGGCATGTACATAGAATATAAAGAGTGATTTTTGTTCTCCCCAAGTTTTTTAACTTTACACTATTGTACATACATGTAAATTAAAATAATCGCATGTCAATAGCGTTGAGCCACAGCCGTGATAGTACACGCGCTAGGAAAATTTAGTTAAAATGGGGGTCCTGTGCTTCAAATCCAAACACGGACATTTCTACTAATAAATTGTCAGGAAATGTTCATTTTAAATTGATTAGATTAGTGAAAGTCTGCACCAACCCCCCATCCCCCTCGTCCCATTAGTTTTACTTATGTATATGATAAAAGAACAGAATTATATAGCATGTTTCTGTTTTAAAGATACATTACGTAAAAGATTGCCTCAAACATTAAAGCATTGCTGATAGGAACATGTATTTGACAATGGGGAAATAAAGACCATTTTGGATAGAGAATGACTTCTCACTAAAAAACCCTGTTCACTTAAATATAATAACTTGAGAACCATTCGGCTTATAATCGCAAAGTTGATCAAGGCATGTAAATGACCCATTTGTGAGATTGATAGGTTCTTTATCAAGCTCAAAATGACCTTAAATAAGATTTCGTAAAAACGAATTAATATTTCGTAATTACGAAATAAAATTTCGTTTTTACGAATTAATATTTCGTAATAACGAAATAATATTCCGTAATTACGAAATAACATTTCGTAAAAACGAATTAATATTTCGTAAATACGAATTAATATTTCGTAAAAACGAATTAATATTTCGTAATTACGAAATAATATTTCGTTTTTACGAATTAATATTTCGTAATTACGAAATAATATTTCGTAAAAACGAATTAATATTTCGTAAAAACGAATTGATATTTCGTAATTACGAATTAATATTTCGTAAAAACGAATTAAATGCCGGGGGGGGGGGATGTGTCGAGAATGTCACCTTAGGGGCTCCGTAGCTAAGCGACCTAATATTCTTACTCCATTCATACAATATGTGAATCTTATTTTTTGCGCTGAAACTATTTAATTCATATAATAATATAACACTTTTCACTCTTTCATTACAAACATCAAATTATAAAATTAAAATTAAAAGATGTATGAGACTGTGTCCTGCAAATTAGAAAAGTATTTAAAAAGGCATTGTCGGATTAAACATTGTAAATGTGCTCATCTAGCGCATGCTTTCAATGAGAAAATAATCAACAATTTAAAAAATATACATTTCATCAAGTCCCTGTGTTGTTTATACTTACTATCGTAATGTTTGACGTAAGAAAATTGTTATTAAAATTTTGGTATTATTCTTTGAACTCCAACATCTATTAACGTCACCAAAACCATTACGTTTCACTCACCCTTTATCTTATTTTAAAACAGTAATAGCAAAATATCTTACGCGTTGACCCTATATTTTTATTGCATAAATATTTTCCTCCACTATCTCACTACACGCTCGAAAAATTATAGCAAAATTCACCGTGTTGATTTGTTTTTATTACACAATCTTCATTGCGATATCGCGCGATATTTGCATGAAATATGGACGTCAGAACGTAGAGAAAAATGACGTAGAATCGGAGACTGTTAAGTAAATATTAAAGAAAGACATCATTACAAAGACATACATTTACTGAACATTATAAAATTAAAACGAAGAAAATCGGATGAAAATTGATAAGAATAGACTGGTTTACTGATAAAAAGACGCAATTTCGCCGCCACCGATAGAGGGCGCTTTGACGTCATAGTTACGCTGTTTATTTATAAAATAATGCTGCAGAAGTAAAGCTCACATATCTATATGTTTGCATACCAAAAATCATCAAGATCTGAGATGTTGTCAAATTTCGGTCGGAAAGTAGCGAGCTACCTTAATGGCAGCTATTTTGCTGAAAGAGTTACGTCGTTTTGCAAAACCTGAAATGTTACCTAAAATAACCAGTAAGTTTTCATTGATTATAAACTGTCTTTTGCTGTAAATTAACGTTTACATTAAATTTTACTCCTGTCAGTTTATTTTTTAGTCTCAGGACGGCATCCAAAATGGCCACAAATTAAAATTAAGTCGTTGTGGACATTTTAAAGCACACGTAAGAAAATTTAAATTTTTACTTATAGGCATAAGTTTTTTTTCATGAAATAACATGACGGAAATTACCGGAAATTGTAAAAAAAGGGTTTGAAATGAAGTGCAACTGTAGCCGTCATGCAACTTCATTATGATAAATTTTATTTCTAACATGTTACAAGTAATTTAAACAGAAAATGAAATGCACTGAAATATAAACTGCATTTAATTACATTTACATCATATCAGAAATGAGGTTCAATATGGCATAACAAGTGATGATAAAACAGGATATTTTTCGAAACATCTTTTATTTCTTAGTATACAGTCACAATTTAAGTACAAACCATGCCATTACATGAGGTTCTGCTGGATTGAACCTGGGGCTCACGGACCAGTAGGAAATGATGTTTTGGGCTGAAATGAACATTTACAGTTCGACTTTCGGCTTAACGTCGGCAAAATACCAGAGTATTACCGACGGAGAAACACTGATACCAGGGAACATATCGAATGAAATTTATCGTGATTTGTTTTCTTAAATTGAGGTAATAACTCTTGAAGTATAGGTAGTACAATTATGACGGGATAAAAATATCATAGGCAAAACACTGTAGTATTTTATATATAACTCTTTAATAATATGGTGTATTTGAAGGCAAGTAAGTAAATATTTTCCACTCACATTGTTTATGTTAAGAGAACAATTACATAAACTATGAACTTCATTTCTCCCCCTCTGCTTTTATCATGGCTTGGGACATGCTAGTTACTAGAACTAGGCAGCATTGGAAGAAGTGTAGTTTTATAGTTAGTCCAATCACAAACACCATGTTTCACTTTAATATACTGGATAGTTTGAGTCCACACACACTCGCTACACTTCTCCCCAATCCAGTGGCCAGATAGTTTCTTTAGTAAATGTAACTTAGTCTTTTGTGTCTATGCACGTGTAATTCCGGAATTAAATGTTTAGCATCGATTATAATTCTCGCCCGTCATCAAGAATTAGTCCTGTAAAAATATAAACAGATTCATATCATTCATTGTAAAAAAAATACTGAGAAAAAATACTTATTTCGTTAAATAAAGTTTTTTGCTTAAACATAATGATTTATGCAACTTATATTTATCACTTTCGATTCCGCTTCCTGGGACTCGTCAGTACTGGTGTCATATGAGAAATCATGGTCGTGGCCCGAGTTGGGCTCGAATCCATGATTCTTGTCTTGAGAGGCAGATTGCCTTAAAAGTTTTGCAAAAGATGTTATAAATATTTCTTACTTCTACATTTATTTCTCTTTCAACTCAAAAGTAAACAGCTTATGAAAGAGAAAACGGAAAATGTCCCCATAAACTATTGTCAACAAAATTATTTCTTCTTTCATCCTATCACTGTATCCAATCATAAAATGGTGAGAACTTGTCCTTTCAAAATGTTTTCAAGATAAACATTTAAACTAAATACATCACTGGAAAGACATATAAAAGTAATTTTACCTCCACTGAGGTCCAAAGGCCTTAAAACATAAAATTTGAAAATCTACAAAATATCTAGTGAAGCACTTAAAATGGGAAACTCTTGTAAGGATAACAAAGAAATATACTCAAAATTAAATTGAAAATCGATTTTTTTTTGTGCGACTTTTAGCCAAATTTTGGTTGAATATATTCATTTTTGGTCATTAGCAAAAAAATGATAATGGTGGGAAAACGAAGTGATGGAATTACATGAAAGTTTGCACACACGTTATTGGTCCAGACCTGCATCGATATGTACACAAGTCTCGTGAAAATATTTCAAGTCCCGACACGTCAAAAACCTCAGTGGAGTCTGTTAAAACATGACAAATCCTTGATATAAAGGTAATGGAAATACATTTTGCAATCGAGATTACTGAAATTACTTATGACCATTAAAAATGATCAACAGTTATCTAAATTAAACATATGAAATTACCTGCATAGATTGATTCTTGCTACCATAAGTGTGGAAATTCTATAATGCTAAATTAAGCAAGCAACACCACCTGTTAATTCCTGTTGTGCTTTGTTGGGATAATAAAATTTCATAATTAGCTTTTAGATAATACCAATTGCAACTCCAATGAAATGGCTTTTTATCAATTTTTATTGCAATCTACGGTAAAATTTATCGTAAATTTAGGTTAAAATCCAACTTATAAACTCTTGCAGGATATTTCTGTGAGATATTTGAAGGGCGCATTGCGCCTCAAATTAATGCAATGATTTTTTGATTTCCTTCTGTAGGTAGGGCAAATATGTTTTTGATTATACTTTAATAATGACGATGCTTATCATCTGACACATAGTATTAAAAGATGTCATCCCATAACAAAAGATAGTTCAGGTATTTGGCCAATGAGTAACGTTTTGAAACTGAAAATTAAAAGCTTTTAAAATAAAAAGGTACCATTTTAAAGGCTAAAAAAAACCTTAAATTTCTTAAATACCATTTTCTGAGTATCTAATGGGGAGGGGAAGGGGATATGCAACAAACATTACAACAACGTTAGTTTCATGTTTGTTTTTTTTTTTAATGTTAAAATCGCCCCATATTACTTTAAAGCTTAGAAGCTTGGAGTAAAGAGAAAATAAAAACTGTTACACAAAGAATGATATAAATGCTTTTTCATTCCTTATAAAGATGTACATATATGTTGTCATATTTGTTAAGTTGGGATTTATTTACCTATATTTTATGGTATTTCAACACAAAAGTCATACATATGATACGAGAATGCAAGATGTTGTTTTCCCCCGAAGTCAACAGCTCCTTAAATGAATTTTTTTAAAGTAAATATACAACAATGAGACAATAAATCTTTAATTCTTGAAAATATTAGATGTAACAAGTTTTGACAGAGGTTTAAAAAGGTAATCTTAATGTAAGTATATCAGTGATGAAAAAAAACAACAACAAAAAACAACTGTTTATCATAGTCTTTCCATTTCGGACCAATTCACTTTCATAAATCATTTTCTTGATTTGACCTGCATGTAATTCCTGATTAAAGTGGAAATATTTTCTAACAATACACCATATCCATCTCTCTCAACAATGAAACAACTTCCACTCTTACAAATCTGCCGGTACAGAGGTGTAGAATGCTGCCTAAAACACGAAACCTTCTTGCGAGTAAATAAGTGACCACATAGGGCATTATACTTCTGTTTAAATTATAATTTAGATTTGAGAAAAGCCTTGGTAATTATGAATCATAGAAAACTTAACCAAAATCTCCTTATTCTGTTTTTCATTTACATTCTCATTTGTTTAAAGTAAAATTTCGTCCAAACTTTTACCTCCATAAAAAATGAAGTATTTTCGATGGATCAAAGCTATCTTTTTCGTTTAGTAGTAAGCAACCTCATGGGGATGAATCCAAGCATCCGCGTTCTCATATAGCAATATAACAAAGATTCTATGGAATGGGTAATAATTAACAACCTTTACGTCAAAATATAGTTTCTTAAAACATATCACATATTGGACATAAAATCGTACAAAGGAAATATTCATAGGAAGCAGTTGGCAGTAAAAACATAAGAAAGTACATGTAATTTTATTAAGACATAGAGGTCATAAGCATATAACAAAAAGTATGACACATATTGGACAATTGACTTGGATAGGAGAACTTTGGAGTTAGATATACGTGTTAGTAACATTACAACTATATTTCAACAAATATCAGTCAACAGACTTTACTAACAACACAAGTACAATATGTTTACATTTAAAGCGAAATCAAATGACACGCGGCTAGAACATCGGAATGGAAAGTAGTATGACACATATACATGTTTTGTATTGGTCAATAAAATACCCGCAAAATAGAAAGAAAGGATTAAAGTAGTATTTTATTTTGACGGGAGAAATTCTTGATTTAAACGTACAAATAAGTTACATTGGAAATACATTTTAACAAATATTAGACAGCAAATTTTATTTGCAACAAAAGTACAATATTTTGACATTTAAAGCAAAAATAACACAGCGACCCACGTGCAACGGAAGATGGTACGACACATTTTTGACAATTGGAAAACATTTAGGATACAAAAAGTTCTTTATTTCGAGGGGAGGGTTTTGGATTTAAACATACAAATAGGTAACAGAAGAAATACATTTTAACAAATATTAGACAACAAACTATAATTTCAACACAAGTACATGGCAACCCGCATAGCCAGGATATTTCAACGGAAAATAATTTGTCATATTTTGGACGATTCGAAAACTGCAATATAAAGGACAAACAATTATATTTTATTCAGATGAGAGAAATTTTGTTATATATACAAATAAGTTACATAAGAAATAATTTTGACACAATATTACAATATTAGACAACAGACTATGATTACAACAAAAGTACAATATGTTTACATTTTAGCGAAATTAATCAGGCGGCCCGCGTGGCCAAGACGTCGCAACGGAAAATATTGACACATATTGGACAGATGGTAAACAACAATATAGAAATAAAGGCACAAATGCATTTTTATTTGGATAGGAGAAACTTTTATTTAAACATTGAAAACAGTTACATTAGAAATACATTTAGTATTAGGCAACAACCTTTAATTACAGCCAAGAACAATATGTAGACATTTTAGCGGAAATAACACGGCATCCTGCGTTGCCTGGACACGCAACGGAAAATATTATGACGCATATTGGACAATTTGAAACCAGAACTTTAATAGAATTAAAGAACACATACAGTCATACAGTATTTTATTCAGATGAGAGCAATTGAAATTAACATTTACATGTAAGTAACACAGTAAACTACTTTTTAAACAAATATTTGAAAACAAATCTTAATTACAACACAAGTACAATGTGGTTACTTTTTTGCGAAGATAACCGACGACACGCGTGGCAAGGACATCGTAACTGAAATTATTATGACACATATCTGACAATTGGAAAACAGCAAAATAGAAATAAAAAGGCTCATACATTATTTTATTTGGGAGAAATTGTAATTTAAATATGCATTTTAATAACATTTGATAAACATTTTTAACAAGTATTAGACAACAGATTTTAATGACAACAAAAGTAAATATGTTAACATTTAGAGAACCAAAAAGCAGAGTGGCTCACGTGACCAGGACTTCGGAACGTAATAAAGTACAGCACATTTTGGACATTTGTAAAAATGCAAACAAGGAATAAAGGATACAAATAACTGCTTTGTTGAAAAACTTTTGATTAAACATATGAATCAGTAGAATAAAAAATGCATTTTAACAATTATTAGACAATATACCTTAATAAAAACACATTAAATACATTTCGCATGACGGCCCGCATGTCTGCGAAGCCCTTCAATGCTCCAGTAGTCACAGCTCTTATGCCACAAGGCAACTCTTTAGCTTTATTTGCAGATGTGTCACTAAGTACAATTATGTTATAGACAAGGGCCGGTGACAATTATTTCAAAATACAAATATTAACTTATTCTAATATACATTTTAAACTCAACGGATTACAATTAATTTGTACCTTTCAAAGTCATATGGCGACACTACAACCCCTATTGGTAATAAAGATGGGCGTCTAAATGCAATGTTTCAGGCAAGTGGTTATTCGGAGTAGAACCATTAAACTTCCATCTGTTTACTTACTAGACAAACTATATTTGACAATTCCTATCATCTTTAAAATATACCTAATTGAAATTATTATTTATTGAATAAACCTTTCAAATATATTTTTACCTATTGAAATATTCAATACGATAAAATACTTAATTCTCCCTGGATGCTTGCCTGTCTCCAGAATAACAATGCCATTTACATAATACACAATTTACCAGTGCTCCATCATGCAACTTCCCAACACAAACTTTTCACCAATGTTACACAACCATCCGCATTCCGACATTATCCACCATCACAACGTTGGACACCAATCTAGCATTCATTGTTCAAGGGTTTACTGAAAGGTCACTAGGGTTAACAGAAAGACAATCAAATCGCATAATGTGAACATTTACCATGTTTACTATAAACAGATCTTTTTAAAATTTAACAAGACATAATATATATTGTTTCTACAAATTTAGGCGTAACGTTTTCTTGATAAAACGAGTGGTTTTGCTTTTTGTCCTTATCAATGATCACTATCAATTGTTGTTGTTGTTTTTTTATGAAGCCCAACAGGTAACTTCGTCCCCGTCAACAACATTGTTCGTATAGAGAGGCCTGTATGTACGTTTCTCATTTAGGTTGTCTGATTATATTTTAAAAATCTTTTATGTTGTTATAATTTCTTTATCAGTATTCTGATATAAAATAACAATAAGGTTACTCATTATCAAGGGATAATTTTTGAATAAAATTTTGCCACAAATTATGAAAAGAAATTACATCTCCATTTAAAAAAGCTATATATTCTTGATTTTTTAATTTTATTTTAAAGTATATTAAAAAAATATTTATGTTTAAGTAATTTTAAATTTCAAAATAGAATGTTTTCCATAATACGAGAACAGTATGCCTTTCATGTCTGAAATATCAAATTCGACAAAACACTTATCTCTAAGCCAGTCTTTCAGTTCTAAAACAAAAGTATTGGTATATAGGCATTGACAGAATAAATGTTCAATCGTTTCTCTATCAATGTTACAATATGAGCATAAATCATAATCTCTTATATCTATTCGATGTAAAAATGTATTTGTCACAAGAATTTTTTTATTTATCTTATACTGAAAATCTTTCAACTTTATTTCCTTCACAGTATTTAAGCTTGTACAGTAATTTAAAAACTCCTTCTGTGATATAGGTCCTACAGAATTTACCTATTTGTTAGGAACAACTAAATTGTCAGCGTCAATAAGGATATCATAAAAGAATCTGCAACCCTTACTTTTATGTATAACACATTTAAGATAGGGATTTAATGAAATGTTTTGCTTGTATAAAAATACTTTATCTTTACTGTTCCTAATCTTTTCTCTCCATAAAAAAGGGAATGACTTGTTGAATATCTAAAAATGTGCCTTTTATCTTATATATATCTTTCAATTTTTGAATACTGTAAATATTACCGTCATTGTCATATAAATTAATAATAGGTATTATATTGTGATGTATCCAATTGTTAAAAAATAAATTAGTGTTACGGAATCTAGTGTTAAACCATAATGGTGAATATAATATATCTTCGATACTTTCTATGTTCACTTTTTTCAAAAGTTAGTCCATGTTTTCAACACTTGTTTACAGAAAATATTTGAAAGTTCTTCAGATATAACTGATGCATAACCAGGACCAAGTTTTACCACTTTGGTTATATTCAAACGAGAGAGGGTAACCCAAGTTCAATAGACGTTTGATCCAACTTAACTTTAAACTGTTCATAAAGGCTCTAACATTTAACATTTTAATATCACCTGCCTCTATATTTTTATCTATTACTGATCTTTTAATTTTATCTGGACCTTTTTTACATAAAAACCGGTATAATAATCTTTCTATTTGTTTAATGAAATCTTCTGAAGGATTTAGCAATGACATAAACAAATGTACAAATTTTGAAATAATCAAAGATTTTATAATAGTGACTCTTCCAAAAAGAGTTAAATTACGTTACCATACATTTATCAATTTTTCACATTTATTAAGAATTTCATGTCCGTTTAAGTCCCAAATGTCCTCAACGTCTGCGGAAAATATTACTCCTAATATTTTTATTGGAGATTTAGACCAGTCTAATTCAATCTTTTGACATAATTTAATATTTGAATTTCTTCTCGACCCTATCCAAAATGCTCTTGTTTTTTCAGTATTTATATTTAAACCAGAAATAGCATAAAATTTATCAGTTCCATCTAAAAACAACTGTGTGTCATCTGCATACTGACTTAACTGTAAATCGATATTCCAGTAATATTATTATTTTTCCTAATCATTGAACCCAAAACTTCCGCACATAAGATAAAGATATAAGGTGAAATTGTCTACAACCACGCTTAACTTTAAAGTAATCTGATAAATGACCATTTTGTATGATACAGGTTTCTGACCCATTTTGGAATAGATTTATCCATTTTTTGAAAGAGGGACCAACATTTAAATAATCTAAAGTTTTGTGAATAAATTTCCAAGAAACTGAATCGAAAGCTTGCTGAAAATCTATAGATAGTAAAAGACCTGGTATATCGTTTTGTTTAGTTTCAAAAAGAATGTCATATATCAATTTGATATTTTCACTAATACACCTTCCTGAGATAAAACCTTTTTGATCTTGGCAAATAATGTTGTTTAAAACTCTTTTCAGTCTGTTTGCTATAGCAGCAGAAGCCATTTTATAAATTACATTTAAAAGTGTTATTGGGCGCCAATTCTTCATAAAAAATCTACTTTTATTCGGTTTAGGCAGACACGTTATAACTCCTTGTTTCTGAGTGACAGATAAACTATCATTAAAGTAGCCAAAGTTAAGAGCTTTTAAAACAAAAATTGAGAGATCTTTCTAGAAAATTTTTTTAAAAATTCAACTGTATATCCGTCTAAACCTGGACTTTTACCATTTTTCATGTTGCTTAAAGCAATATTTAACTCATCAATTGTCAATTCGCCCTCTAACATTTGAGAATCAAGTTCACTTAATTTATTTTCATTTTCCCCTAAAATGTCTTTTATAGGAGTTTTATCTATATTTGAATTTATATATAGATAATTTTTCGTAATAATCTTTTTGAAAATTGAGTATATCTTTCGTATTTCTTATTTCTTCATTGTTTTCCCTAATCAGTTTTGTTATTAATTTATTTGTAAATTTTCTATTTTCAAGATTTAAAAAATAACTACTAGGTTTTTCTCCTAAATTTTCATAACGGCATTTCGATCTTAACATCACTCCTTTTAACTTTGATTTCCGTAACGCTTCTAACTGAGATTTCTTTTCATTAAGTGCCGCCCAAGTTTCCTCACTCGAAGAATTGAGATTTTCGGATATTTGTTTTTCTAATGCTTGAATATTTATTTCTAAATCTTTTTCTAGTTTTTCTAATCGTCTTTTTTCTTTCTGCACTATATTTTATTGTTTCGCCTCTAAGAACGACCAAAAATGTTTCAAGAAAAAGTTTGGGGTTAATATCTAAATCTGGATCTGTATAATTATCTTCAGTGTTATTTTCTGTTTTATGTAAATCCACTAAATTATGTAATGTATTCTTAATTAAATTTCCAATAGCCTTTTCCCCTTTCATTTTCAAATAATTTAATTGTTAACAAAACACCTGAATAGTCTGTTCTATAACCTGTAGTTATTTTACAATTAGTTACATAATTCATCATATCCTCATTTACAAGAAAAAAATCTAACCGTGCTTGCTTTCTTGTCGGATTTTTTCTTTTCCAAGTATATTCTCTTTTATTGCCATTTAAAACACGCCAGACGTCTACATAATTGTAATTGTTCATTAGCTCTAAAATACTTTGTCTTGCTCGAGGGTTATTAATATTTGTGTAATTTTCATAATCCACTGAAGGATTAATAACAAGATTCCAATCTCCGCAAATTATCACGTTATCGTTACCTATGGTGGCATATTTCTGCCACCAGATAACCTGATAACTAACTAGTTAATTAAGAGGTTAACTAGTTACGTAACTAGTTAACCTGATACCTAACTAGTTAATTAAGAGGTTAACTAGTTACGTAACTAGTTAACCTGATACCTAACTAGTTAATTAAGAGGTTAACTAGTTACGTAACTAGTTAACCTGATAACTAACTAGTTAATTAAGAGGTTAACTAGTTACGTAACTAGTTAACCTGATAACTAACTAGTTAATTAAGAGGTTAACTAGTTACGTAACTAGTTAACCTCTTAATTAACTAGTTAGGTATCAGGTTATCTGGTGGCAGAAATATGCCACCATAGTTACCAATTTCAAATATTTTTTGTTTAATATTTTCATAAAAAGCCGGTTTATCATCATTTGGACCATATAAATTAACGAGAGTAAGTCTTAAGTTCGGCTTTAACATATCGAGAATAAGATAATTTCCATTTTTGTCACTGTATACATTTTCTACTTTTTGCTCAAAACTATTTCTAAACAAAATCATTACCCCTCTACGATTACGTTTATATGGGCTAAAATAGGCATCATATCCCCATTCATTTTTAACAAAGGAACATAACTTTTCTTCAACGTGAACATCCTGCAGACGTATAATATTATAATCTTTTTTCCTAAGATAATGAAAAATATCGCGACATTTTGAGTATTTCCCAGCCCATGACAATTCTGAGAGTATATGGTTAAATCATCATCTATTGGGTAAAAGAAAACATAATTTTCTTTTAAACCACCTAAATAAAATAAATAACTTAAAATTTTACGGCCATTATATAAACTATTACTAGGCGGCATTTCTTATTATATTATTGAGATGACGGAGAACATAGTTTCAAGTTTCATTTAAAGAAAATCTTTATACAAAATTACAAACAAACAAACGAACGGACATAACAAATAAAACTACACATATCTTTTTACATACCTGTACAAAAATCAAAACAAAAAAAACCCCAACAAAAATCACTATCAATTGTTGGCGAATGACTATTATAATAGTCTATCTTTTGAAATGTAAAGGTGACCCGGGTTCGATTTCCGGGCGGTGCAAGTCACTCTCATTGTGATTGATCATGAAATCATTTCTACGGTTATCGCACTGTACCTCTGCTCTGGAATAAACAGAAAATATGAGTTAGTGAACTGGTACTAGTGAACTGCTTGATAGTCTGTCAATGAACGTTTCGGTGGCTGAACTGTGCTCTGGAAAATCAGGAGGGTAAACTTCCATCACCACTACCAAACTTAATTTTTAAATGAAAACAAAGCAAATTAACATGTATAGAATGCCATTTCAGTACATGAATATCAATTTCATTTTTACTTCAGCCTGACCAGGGTCATGTTTGACATTTGGTATTTTGTAAGTGATAGAAAATAATGCAATAATAGACAAATGTATAATAAAATATTTGCATAATTATTTATATTCATACTGATATTACATTGGGATAACTATCGCGGAACTCCAATGGGGGGAATGATCAAATGCCAGGACTTTATTACTGGTAATATGCCGATATATTATTCATTAAAGTAGCTTTTATCTACTCAGTTCTAGACGCAATTAAACAAATGTTGAAAACTGATACTAGTTAGTATCTACATGCATGATATATGAGGAATATCATCAGATCGTTTGATATTTATGAATTTATTTTGATAAGAAAGACAAACATTGAAAACAGGCTATAGTCTTAATCTAAAGATTTTTCTCTTTATTTATAATACAGTGATATAAACATTAAGACAATGTGAAGGAGGTTAATCATTTTGTATGGATGTAGATCTCAAATTGCGTTGGTTGTCGGTTTTGCCGTGTTTGAGCTTTTGTCAAGAAAGAATCAGGTATACAGTTACATCTTAAAAAAACAACCAAGATTTTACAAAACTTGTTGTCATCGAAGAATAAAAAATAAGGATGGAGTCGGAAAACAAGAAAATGTCGTTTTCACAAGTTATTAAGGAGTTGATGGAGTCGAGTACTGTCCACGGAATTCCCAAAATTGCGTCCTCTCGCCAGGTGGCGGTCAAGGTCATGTGGTGTATTCTTATGCTGGCTGGATTTTGTGTCTTGACCATACAGCTTGTTTTCTTATTCAGGTAAATACATAAAGACAAGTTACTTTATCTAAAATAATACAAAATTTGATTCCCTTAAAACTCCCATTCAATAAACATTTAATTTATTAAAACAATATGCAGGAACTTCTTTTATTTTTTATTTATATTTATTTTTGTACATAATTGTAGGCATAACATTTAAAAGTTACAAATAGCACGACTTGATCCACTTTATTATGCAAGAGCCAAAGCATCAAAGCGAACTTACTTACAAAAGAGTAACATATCCATCAAAATGCCCACGCACGGCAAAGAGTGAGACTTTAAAAAGGTGTTGGAGTACCACACTAAATACCGTATATCGGAATATTACGTATAAGGCATATGAATGATTAAATTCTTAAATCTCGTCTTTTTACCCGCCGAAATGCACTTCAAGACGTCAAATTATCTCTTCGCATCGATTTATACATGATAATAAATGAAATATGTAAGAATAAGCGAAAAAAGGCGATAATTTTTCTACTTTGTGATCATGAATTATGCAGGCGTCTTGAGGTACATGTACTGCTCCAACACCCAAGTGAGTTCATCCCCATGGCAAACGGTTTATGTTAAACCGAGCTGGGCTCTTAGTGATCAGTGTATATGTCCTATTTATTAATTTCTTGAAAAAAATATAAAAACAAAATACATTGATTTTACAAAGATGATGTTTTACATTTTTTTGCAGGTTCATTAGCAAATAAACCTCTTGAAATATATCAATTTAAGGCGTATGCTTACATTCGGGCAGTCTGATCAGGATCCACAAACTCTATAGCAAGTAGAGAAACTGATAGCGAACAGCATGGATCCTGATCAGACTGCGCGGATGCGCAGGCTGGTCTGGATACATGCTAGTTGCAACCCCATTATGTTGGTTTTGTCATGACACGGTTCAAATCAAGGAAAAAAGAGGTCCCCAAGTTCCTTTTCGATGCATTTGTCCCTGAATTTTAAAATTTTGTTCATTTTAAGGGCATATATTTAATAATAAAGGTAAGCAATGTATTTTCCCGATTTAAAAGTTGCCAACTTCCTTTTGAGCGTGATTGCTGGATATACCAAGATTTGAAAAGCTTATTTCTTGATCTTTATCTTAACGGTACTAGTGATATGACGATATATTATGCATAAAAGTAGCTTTATTAACTTAAGTTACTCCGTCAATGCTTTGCTTTATGCCCTGTCCTGATTTTGTATGGTGTTCTGAGTGACTCCGTGCCGGTGGTCCTGTGTTGCTTGGTCGTGTGTTGTCTCGGTTGATTGAACTTGTGATGAGAACAAATGGATGAAAGAAGCACCAATGGTAAGAAACAAAATCCAATCTAAGAATTTCAATGTTTATTGCACAATTGATTCAATTGATTGTTTTAAATCGATTTTCTTCATAGGATGACTGTATTTCAGGACTTTTCGCTCACATCCAGTGCAGACGACAGTATCGTTAGAATTTAGTACCCTTCAATTTCCCGCCATTTCTTTTTGCAACATGAACCCGGTGCGAAAGTCTAAAATAGGAATGTCTGCGCAACTCAGAGATACATTATTTCCTAAGGTATAATATATGCACCTATGTCTTTTCTTGAATTCTGGTCTTCTGACATTTGATATGTGGATGTTTCTAGATTCAAAATGTCACTATTTGCATGTTTAAATGTTGAATTCTGCTTGTACTTGACAGTAACGCCCATGAGCAGGTTCAATCAATCCGAACCTGCACTATTTTCAATTTTACCGTTTTTGGACTTTCTTAAGGGATTCAAATTTTATCTGTTATATATATCTTTTTCATGAATTCTATATTACTTAAAAACATCTTCTCGATTTTCTTTCTTATTATTAGCCAATTCCATTTTACATCCATTTTATTAAAAACAATACAAAAATATATTTTATATCATATATGGTCAAAGCTTGGTTACAGCTTTATGGTCATGATTCTTATCGAGCTTGCTGGTCATAATTTATATTTCAGAAAAAGAAATACTCTTTGAATACGGATGAAAACCCTACTGTGGAAATAGAAAAGAATTCACGACGAAAAAGAGAAGATTTTGACCTCATTGGAGATTACAATGTCCTTCCAGACGAAACATTCAAGAACATTACGAATGAAAACATTGAGGAAACGCTTGATAATGCGGTAGAAGTTTTTCCAAACGATACTGCATATGACACTGTCGATATTGCAGACGACAATATCACTAGTTCTTTATCAGAAAGTACAGTTGCTCCAGAAAGTACGACTTCTTATTACTTTGAGTATGACGATGATAATAATTATGTTTGGGACGTATTTGATTATCATCGCTTTGAAGAGGATGAGTTCAATTTGACAGCATTTAATGACACGACAAACACCATACAACTGACACTTTCTGAACATTACCAGGATCCTAAAGACAAATGGGAGGCGCTGATAACAAAATTCAAGACAACATATAGGAATATTTCTGTGTATGTCCTCTTCTGACTGATATATATAGAGGAAATTGAATGTTTTTGGGTTCAAAACTATTGTATATTTATTGAACGATTTTAATAAAAGCATATTATGCGAGCCTTATGCGAGCATTATATGGTTTTATTCAACGAGTTCAATAATTTTAGTATTGAATCTTCTACGAATATAATATTCAGTTTAAGCGCTTGAGTTTAAACTCTTTATTTTTACACTATACGTCACAGTATTTTTGCAATGACCTGTATATTTGGCTCCTCCTCCTAACAAGTCATTCAATCTGGTTCGCGCATGCTTAGTAGACTGGGTATATAAACCGAGCACGCTTCTGCAAATTCCTTTTCGATCCAGTCTCCGAGCTCCAGAAGCTGCCGTGAACTAACACGGAAAAATATTGGAGAACAAATTATGTAGCCGTTCTGAACAAACATGGCAAAAAGACTTCATTTTTGTGTTTTTTTTAAGTAGCCGAAGGTAGAGTTGCTTTTCTTTATTATCTTTAATATTGTGCTAAATTTATCTAACATACCAATTTTTCAAATTTTATTACGACCACGAGATAAGACAATCTAGATCTATTACCGATACTGTAGGCTTAAGGGCAGAGAAATGTCTGAGAAAAAGTGATCCTACTAAAGACATTGTTGATACTATTTTGCAATACTGCAGTACTTAGGTTTATTTAGCCTAATAAAAACAAAAATTATTTGATCACGTCATCACTAGACTTTATGACGTAACAAATACCTTGTGACTAGTGGAGTATACAGTGTAATAAATGCCCTGACAGTATGTTATTGTGTTAATGTTTATAAAGTATTGATAAAGAAACTTTATCTACCCATAAATTAGGTTGAATGATTTGTCCAGGTAGATCTATCCTTAAATATATTAAACTTTTCAGGTAGGGATGCTTCATAATGGTTAGTAATGTCATTCGTAGACATTATTTATAAGTCGTGATAACGTAATGCGTTAACCTTGTATTTGTTGTAAACTCAGCATTTTAATTCTGATTTTATTCTACTTTCTTTTACAAATTGCTGGGGCCATGCCAAACGACAACCTAACTTGTCACAAGTTTTCTGGCTGTCAAGGTTTCTTTGAAGAGACTGGTCAACATTATGTTCTAGACAATGGCACCGGAACAGAACACAGAAGTCGGTAGAACCAGCAGAAGTTGTGATGCCTAAATCAAGCTAATTGTTGATACAGAGTAACCGATAGACAGGTGACGTCACTGTTTTTTAAATACAAATTATAGTTAAAATTTAATCTATGCTGTTTGGACAAAAATGACATTATCAATTAAATACACATATATTCCTTATTTCAGAAGAGTTCTTCAAAAATGCAGAATATTAACAAAATGTCGATTTTAACATAAAATATTCTTAAAAGCAACTGTCACAACTGTAAGAAAATGTTTTAAACTTGGGCGGATACCTTGGAGTGATGGAATTTTTGTAATTTTGCACATTTTAGTAATTATCTATTACTGTATCAAATAATACGATAATTTAAAAAAAAAAAAAAAAAAAAAAATATTTCCAGTATTTCCAGTACTGTCATGTCAAAAATCTCTTCAGTCGAGTACTTTTAAGTTATAAGACATCAAGGACCTTTAATTCATAAAATGACAATAATAATAAAATATTGGGGGGAGACAGGAAAAAGAAAAGTCAATTAATGATTTAAAATGGACATGTGACTATTGATACAATTACATCTAGTCATCACAATATTATTCTTTAACTTTTTGAACATTTCCCCTGTCTTCCAGAGATGTAAAATTATGTCTATATTACAATACATTCGAGTTAACATGAACTAGATCTACGCTCTTGGTTTTGCTCTTAAATAAAATTTTAAATCTAGGGAATCTGCCTATTTGGATATTAAATCTGCATTCATCCTTTGCGGGAACATTAATTGTAAATAAACATTTGCCATTTAAAGGGTCGGGTTGCACAATTTTCATTTTCAAAGTCAAGCAATAATTTCTAAAATTTTATAGATATCGTTCAAATCGCAGTAGTTTAAACCTATGACTTTCTGTCATTAGGTTAGGATTTTGGTTTTCTTACATTATAACATGTGACGTTTAGTTAAGTATTTACATATTAAGTGACTGAAATCGACGCCGAAAACTAAGCCATCCGAATTCCTCAGCATAATTTGCACAAATTCATGGTCTTGAGTTTTATTACTAAATGCAAAAAAAAAGTAATAATAATTATTATAATAATAATAAGAATGACAATAATGATGCAATTGTATGGATGCTATTGCTCAACGGTTTCGTCGTATCAATTTTAATGAGTTAAGGTTAAATAAGTTTTTGAATTTTATATTAAAGGCGATCATTGGTAATTAACAACGGCATGGCTTATGGGGAGAATAGCATTTCTTGAGAAATTTTCTTTTATGAATTCGTACCAAGTGGAATTGTTGCATGTATACATCTGTTAGGAAACGATGTGAAAAATAAAAATAATATAATTAATACTGCTGAGAAATATGAAATTGTCAAATAGACAAAATATATGGATCCATGAAGAATAAATGAACGTGTGATGAAATTTGCTTTCATCTAATATTGTTTATCTTAGAAATAAACACTAAAATAAAAAAAGAATTAAAAAATAAAAATAAAAAATAAAATAATAATAAATATATGTTCAATACAGAATACTATTGCTGATTCAATGGCACGTTTTCAATGATCAAGGTTATTCCGGGAATAGCCATTATGGCTATTCCCGGATTAACCACAACAGGCATCTAGGCTTCCCTCCAATACCATTAAAGATCCTGTTTCATATTTTTTCATGGTTTTATTTCATAAATATGATGCTCAAATTAAGATCTGTCAATATTGTAAGTTCCAATAAGTATTATTTATAACGATATTACCTAATTTAACATTTCATGTAAATAAAGGGAGGTAATTAGAAATGTATTTCCTATAATAAAGTCAAATTTTTCCAATAAGAAATGAATGCATATAATTTATTGATGAAATATAATATGCACAAATGTTTGCAGTACACATTTTACATATTCTTCGATGTTTGAAAATTGTTTTATTTGCATAATTATATAGTATATATAATACATATATAAATTTTTGCAAGGGTGGTATACACTCAGTAACAATATCAATTACAAAACATACAGGATCTTTAAGCATTTCTTCAGATATTCAACCGGAAGTAGAAAGATTAGTTAGTTATCAATTAGTTCGTCATCCTCGGCATACAGAAAACTGGAATTGAGTGATATGTTTATTTTCGGTTCTGTTTTAATATAGCCACCCACAGTCTTACATAAACTGATATAAATGGCATACCTGCTTTTGCAACAATACGCACGTCACTAACGTTGTTGCATTTGCCTCAATTACCTAATGTAAACTATAAAGCCTTGTTTATAATACAAAGCAATTCATTGTGTGACAGTAGCATATCGAGGTTGAAGAATACTAGTTTGGACTAGAAATTAAACGTAAACTTACTTAGAAAATCTAAAAAAATTACTTAAGAAATATTTATGCCTTCAGTTTGAAGAAATTCTCTACTTTTCGTCACGTGTTACTGACAATATCCAAATTTCCATCTTGAAACAACTTACTAAAAAGTACATGTTTAACTATAATGATATATTTATTAATTAACTATAGGCAAAATGTCCGTTTTTTAACCGCACACGAATGATCTAGATTCTAGAGTGTATTGTTGGTACGTTTAATAGCATCGCTTAAACGACAAAATAGAAAAGGAAACGTATTGATGATATACAATTGTATCTTTAATAGATATCCCAATACAAATGATAAAGCTTCAATGGCTGTACTTTCATGCCATTTAATTTAAAACAGCATGCCTCTAGATTCATGCAAATTTTCATGAAAATTTAAAAAAAAAAAAAAAAAAAAATTCATGTTGGATACAGCACTTACAACCTATGTAATTCAGCAAAATAAAAGAAGTCAAAATATGCAAAATAACCCTCATTGCGTTAGTAACGCAGTAGAAATATGGTGGAAAATACTGCAAAACATATTGCATATTATAAAGATATTACTTCAGTTTTGAATCTTTTATTGTTCTTATAAATCAAGTACTTTTCTTTTGTTTGATTTTCTTGAAATATTTTGATTTCATCTGGGGGAGTGCAGCTTTAATGTAAATTGCATTAAATTTATAAGCATATGTTTTTCCCAACTCATTCAGAATAGGCTATGTATCCAGTTGTACATGTAGTTAAGTAAAAATGAGATAGCCGTCAAATATTCGTTCAACTCGTATGATTCTTGTACAATATATGTTTATAGTAGTATTTTAAGTGAACTTGATAACAGGGTGTTTCTAACTAAGGAAGACACTGCTTTCAAAATTATAAAGAGAAACAAAAGGTTCTGCCAATTGCCCGTAATGATATATTGGGCCGGCAGTCCGCCTTTGGGTTTAAATTTGCAGTGTCTATAATAAATATAATTACGGGTGCAGTTTACCCACAATTAAATGTATTTGTGATACCGTCGACGGATTACAATGCAGTAATTTAACTTCACTTAATAATTAATATATCACCCTGGAAAAAGAAAGGAAAAAAAAAAAAAAAAAAAAAAAAAAAAAATCATAATGGGTGCAGTTTACCCAGATATATTTTATAATGGGTGCAGTTGACCCAGATATATTTCTATCAGATTATCATATTGAACATGGGTGCAGTTTACCCAGATATATTTTATTATGGGTGCAGTTTACCCAGATATATTTTATTATGGGTGTAGTTTACCCAGATTTATTTCTATTATCATATGGGTGCAGTTTACCCAGATATATTTCTATCAGATTGAACATGGGTGCAGTTTACCCAGACTTATTGCACTTTTGGGTGCAGTTTACCCAGATATATTTTTATTATGGGTGCAGTTTACCCAGCTATATTTCCTAATTTTAAACATATATGAGTGCAAATTACACAAGGATATTCATGGAATTTTGAACATTTATAGCTGCATTTCCCCAAATACAATAATGTAATTTTGTACATTTATTGGTGAATTGTGGCCAAGTATTGGTACATTTTTTCATTGCAGATAATTCACGTAAAAATTACCAATTAAAAATAATATGTTATAAAATTGTATCGTTGTGAAGAACAAATTCTTTATAACAATAACATGTTTAAAAATAGGTTTTCCGGTGACCCAATTCCTTGCATGGTTGGTTGGCTCATCTCTAGTAAAGACACTTTTCATTAGTTTTTCGTTTTGTGTGGCATGTGCTCTTGTATGTGAAGTTTTTGTGTGACATGTGCATTTCATTTCATAGAGCCTACAATTTAGTATCTTCTTATTTAAATCTACCTGCATATTTGCTTGAACATTACGGTGTGATTCAAATGGGTTCTTCTTCGTCAGCGACTGCTGATGAAGAAGAAACTTTCTTTTAAGCCTAGATAAATCTAAATTTTCCTATGGTTGTGCAACATCTTTCCAAGCACTTAATTAATTCAGTCTCAGATTTGTTTGCGACATTCTTATAGATATATGGCTGTTCTCTGTGGTGGAACGTATCTATAGTGACATACAAAATAGTACAAACTTTATTAGAAATAGGGATTGTTGATAAAGTCTTAAAACCCCATGATCTTTTTGAGTAGATGGTGCCATTAACTCCTGTCTGGTCACAATACTACGTTAATTAATTAAATTTCGTTCGTGGTGTATGCTTAAACACACCAGTATCTGCAATTAAATCGTCATGACTGAGTCATTTATTTTGGTTTATGTTAGCCCGCTGTTGGCGGAAGGCTCTCTCAATTCTTCGAGACCCTTTTGGCGAAAATCTAACATAAAATTACAGGTTTTTGCAATCGATGACGAAGCAAAACCTATTTTATAATATTCTATTTTATATAAAGGTTCAAACTCTATTAACTTTATGTTACTTAATGACCAGTCATGACGGAAATTTTATGCCAACCATAAATAAAATAAGTTAAACATATATGTTGCATTTATTATCATTTGTTCCTTTAAAGTGACTATGTTGAAAAAATAATATTCAGTTTAAGCGCTTGAGTTTAAACTCTTTATTTTTACACTATACGTCACAGTATTTTTGCAATGACCTGTATATTTGGCTCCTCCTCCTAACAAGTCATTCAATCTGGTTCGCGCATGCTTAGTAGACTGGGTATATAAACCGAGCACGCTTCTGCAAATTCCTTTTCGATCCAGTCTCCGAGCTCCAGAAGCTGCCGTGAACTAACACGGAAAAATACCCACCCGCCCTTCCCATTTGCTTTGCTGTTGTCTCTTTTTTCTGTTTTCAGGTAATAATGACCGCCGCGATACTTAGCCCTTCTTCGTCATGGCTGGAATTATCATTTCAACAGTCAATATTTGTTTTGCGACATCCGGAAATTTACCAACGTCGACTGCCAGACCCCTATCATTTGAATCCGACGTCGGTTCAAAATTTACATTTAACTGGCCTGTACATAACCATAAACATTTCGAACACCTGTGGGATGCAACTGACTTTCGGATATTTGTAGAATAGTCATAAGATAACCTGTAACCGATGTCGGTACAAAACAAAACACTGTTAATTAACTTAACCCATGTGTAAATAAAACACATATTGTCTTTAAAAAAGTATTGATAATGGTTATTATCATATCATTACATTGTCATACATGGTTTCAAGCAAGTTTACTTACATTATATATCACACTACTATTTATTTAAAATAATAATTTTTCTTATAAAGAACGTTTCTCTTTATTGAGCTGTATGTATTTTGTATTTTATATGTTTACTGGCATATCTGAGCAGGTCCGTTGTTCTATATTCCGAGGAATAGTCTGAGGAGGTTTCCTCCGTGCATGCCAACGGATGCTACGGTTCCTCTTACAAAAGGGGTTTTACGTAGGCGGCCAGTATTCCTAAGACGAATATACGATCAAACCTGTTGAGTAATTGTTCTGGTTTGGAATGTCCTAGACATTCTATGGCAGTTTTGATCGTGATATGCTTGATAAATGTATTTATATATACAAATGGCTGTATCAGTCTTTTCAAAATTTAACTAATTTTTATTGATAATATTTATAAAACATATTTTCGGATATCAAGTGTTTATCATATCTGGCATTGTCAGCACATTGTCTCTTTTTCGAAACATAATTTTAATTGATTATATCTGAATGAACATATTAAGCTACCGAAGCATATATAAGCAATATATAAAATGTCACTTCCGACTGTTAGGATATGAGCATTAGTCAATAGTCATATAATATTATAATTGATATACATGTAATTGTTAATATTATTCTATAACAGATTGTCTGGAATATTTAATGATCTTATTTAGCCGTCGATATGGCGAAAATCTAACATAAAATTACAGGTTTTTGCAATCGATGACGAAGCAAAACCTATTTTATAATATTCTATTTTATATAAAGGTTCAAACTCTATTAACTTTGTGTTACTTAATGACCAGTCATGACGGAAATTTTATGCCAACCATAAATAAAATAAGTTAAACATATATGTTGCATTTATTATCATTTGTTCCTTTAAAGTGACTATGTTGGAAAAATAACATTCTGTTTATCACATACCCAAGTACAGTAAAAAAAAATTGCATTGAAGCACGGTTGTGTGATAAAATGAAGTATTTGTAGATAACCCGACCAAAACAAAATAAATTAAAAGTATTTTAAAATATTCGTAAAAAATGCATTCTTAGATTATCTTTTATTAATTAATTAATTATGTGAGTTTCATGAAAAAAAAATGATTTTTTTAAGTAACTAATATTCAGTACAAATAGTCTATATAATAAATATTACATGAAGTTACGCATTCAGAGAATTGATAACTACTTGATTGTTTGCAAAAATGCAATTGTTGAAAATTGCAAAAAAATATCGAAATCATACTGTTTTAATAAAAACTAGTTCTTATTAATAAATATGGGTAATACTTTTCCAGAGAAAAACGGAAGCGTATGGGCCACCAAAGTCAAGATTTTATACAATATGCATCATTTGCTCGACGCGAGCAAAATATATCGTAAGTTTTTTTGTTGTATACCACGTACTATTTTCTTGATTAAGTTCAACCGGTGCTATGGAGTGTGTACGGTAGCTTGGATTTACCGAGTCTTCAGCATTTTAATTGAACAAACAAAATAAAGCCAGTTATGTTTTGAAATACAAGACAACATTACAATATTCGATGAAAGGAATGTTGGTATTATTTATGTTAACATTACAAGTTTAACAAATACTAGAAAAGCAAGTAATGCTTTGGTTAATATAATGCTTGATACACATATTTCAGTGTTTTTATATTTTCTGGTCCTTCGGCATAATTGATTCCAACACTTTAATGTGTTGAAAAACGTGTTGAAAATTGTTGAGTATCGCTGAAGCCGGTGCTAGGGAGCTTGAGGGATGTTGCACCTTTTTATAATACCTCATGTACAGACTTCATCAAACCGAGTCTGCAATTTTCATGCAATTTTGTTGTTATTAATTCTTCCGAGGGATCACTTTTCTCTAGATCTTTCAATAAATATATTTTACCCTTGAAGTTTTATTTAAGATTTTGTTATTTGTTCCTGAATTAAAACTATCATATTATGATATCACGTCATAAAATATGTTGTCATTTTGACATTGTGTAGTCTGGACTATAAACCCTTTGACTTATAACATAGATATTTTTTTTTTTGAAAAAAAAAAACAAGAAAAAAAAACTGTATATACTTTACTTACACTTACAGGAAATACTTTCAAATGTTCACAACATCTGATTACGGGAACTGTTATACGATGGACCACACAAAGTACAAAGCTTGGGGGAGTGGACCTGACAGTGGTATAATGCTCATTTACATCTGTCTTAATATCATTGCTTTTATTAATCAAGCCTATATTGTCTGTAACAACTGAGTCAATACTTTCTACTACTTTACCTTGACCATATTTAGATATACACGTTGTTTCGGGGAACTGCTTTTGTAATCATGGATTTTTGTTTGTTTTGGGTTTTACATCACATTGACACAGTATAGGTCATATCGCGACTTTCCTGCTTTACTGGTGAAAGAAGACCTCAGATGTCCTTCCGTGCATTATTTCAGGCACGAACGGGCACCTGAGTAGAGTAAGCTAGCTGGATAGCTTCCTCAAATGAAAGAATCCAAAGTCCCTGTCGGGATTCGAACCCACAGAGGTGAGGGGCAAGTGGTTTGAAGTCACCGACCTTAACCACTCCGCCACGGACGCCCAATTTGTAAGCATGGAAGTTTATATTGGAGAGTTACGTTTTAAATTTGTTAAGTGATTAATCTGTTCGTTTTATCGCTATACTTGCTGGTATTTTGATGTTTTATAGGAAGTAGGTTATGTCTTGTTAAAATTATATATGTATGAATGTAAGGGACGTTTGGTAGAAATGTCATAAAAACAATATTGTAATTGTTTTCCTTTTTAGGTTACATTATCTGTTTATCCGTAACATTAATAATGCATAAGAAATCACAGTGTTTCATAGCAAAATACCATGGAATTTGGCCTTTACTCAGAAAATATGACAGTGGAATATCAGTACAAAAAAGTCAAATATGTTTGTCTTTCCCTAATTCTATACTTTTCTACCAGATACATGTACGAAATCCTTTAATAATGCATAAGAAATCACAGTGTTCCATAGCAAAATACCATGGAATTTGGCCTTTACTCAGAAAATATGACAGTGGAATATCAGTACAAAAAAGTCAAATATGTTTGTCTTTCCCTAATTCTATACTTTTCTACCAGATACATGTACGAAATCCTTTGGTATGCGGTGGGTGGGGTAATGCGATATTTTCGCTATAATTACACAATGAGCGTTATAAAAAGTTACTCGTTACAACGCTGTCTTGAGATCATGGACCCCAACATGAGCGCTATATCGCGGCTCCAGTGTACTAGTAAAAATTGTTGCTTCAAAATTAGTATGGAATGTTGTGTAAATGATAATTTTGTGATGATATAATTCTTACATGTAAAATTATTTGATAATAAAAAATGTGACAAGAGTTTAGGTGATCAATACCAAACACATATTAACAATTTAATATTATCTTATTCCGTTTCAAATAAAAAATACATGTACCATTATCAGACATTTTGTAATAATGTATTAAAAAGAGTCTTAATTGCGTTTTGCATCAGAATTACTCTTAGACCACTATGCAATTAGCATAATTAAAATGTATGCTTTTATGTTTAATGATATAATAACCAAAATAAACAGTATTTGCATATGGTTATTGGAATCAGTTATAAATTCTGGAAAACAAATTGCAAGAACCGCAAAAAGTAAAAATACAGACTGGTGAATGAATAATGTGTTTTGAAAGAAAACAAAAGTATCTCTTTGTTACAGGTATAAAGCTCACATTGTATCTAGAAGTAGATGAATATATAGAGAGTGTCACTTTGTTACAGGTATAAAGCTCACATTATATCTAGAAGTAGATGAATATATAGAGAGTGTCACTTTGTTACAGGTATAAAGCTCACATTATATCTAGAAGTAGATGAATATATAGAGAGTGTCACTTTGTTACAGGTATAAAGCTCACATTATATCTAGAAGTAGATGAATATATAGAGAATGTCACTTTGTTACAGGTATAAAGCTCACATTATATCTAGAAGTAGATGAATATATAGAGAGTGTCATTGTGTTACAGGTATAAAGCTCACATTCTATCTAGAAGTAGATGAATATATAGAGAATGTCACTTTGTTACAGGTATAAAGCTCACATTATATCTAGAAGTAGATGAATATATAGAGAGTGTCATTGTGTTACAGGTATAAAGCTCACATTCTTTCTAGAAGTAGATGAATATATAGAGAATGTCACTTTGTTACAGGTATAAAGCTCACATTATATCTAGAAGTAGATGAATATATAGAGAATTATTCGTCTGGTTATGGTGTCCGTATTGTATTTCATGAGCCTGGGACATTTCCTATGCCCGCTGAAGAAGGGTTGACGCTGAGCCCAGGTTACGAGACAAGTATTGGTTTGAGGGCTGTAAGTGTTCAATTTTATAATTATATATGCTCCAAGTGTTGCTAACTGATATAACTAAAGTAATGCTACATGAAAATTGCATCTAGTGTTTCTAATTGAAAATATATCTAGTGTTTCTAACTAAAAATGCATCTATGGTTGCTAACTGAAAATGCTTCTATTGTTTCTAATTGAAAAAGCATCTATGGTTTCTAATTGAAAATGTATCTAGTGTTTCTAACTGAAAATGCATCTATGGTTGCTAACTGAAAATATATCTAGTGTTTCTAATTGAAATAGCATCTATGGTTTCTAATTGAAAATGCATCTAGTGTTTCTAATTGAAAATGTATCTAGTGTTTCTAATTGAATATGTATCTAGTGTTGCTAACTGAAAATGCATTTATGGTTGCTAACTGAAAATATATCTAGTGTTTCTAATTGAAAAAGCATCTATGGTTTCAACTTGAAAATGCTTCCAGTGTTTTTAATTGAAAATGCTTCCAGTGTTTCTAACTGAAAATGCATCTATGGTTGCTAACTGAAAATGCTTCTATTGTTTCTAATTGAAAAAGCATCTATGGTTTCTAATTGAAAATATATCTAGTGTTTCTCATTGAAAATGCATCTAGTGTGTCTCATTGAAAATGCATCTATGGTTGCTAACTGAAAATATATCTAGTGTTTCTAATTGAAATAGCATCTATGGTTTCTAATTGAAAATGCATCTAGTGTTTCTAATTGAATATGTATCTAGTGTTGCTAACTGAAAATGCATTTATGGTTGCTAACTGAAAATATATCTAGTGTTTCTAATTGAAAAAGCATCTATGGTTTCAACTTGAAAATGCATCTAGTGTTTCTAACTGAAAATATATCTATGGTTGCAAACTGAAAATGCTTCTATTGTTTCTTATTGAAAAAACCTCTATGGTTTCTAATTGAAAATGTATCTAGTGTTTCTAACTGAAAATGCATCTATGGTTGCTAACTGAAAATATATATAGTGTTTCCAATTGAAATAGCATCTATGGTTTCTAATTGAAAATGCATCTAGTGTTTCTAATTGAAAATGTATCTAGTGTTGCTAACTGAAAATGCATCTATGGTTGCAAACTGAAAATGCTTATATTGTTTCTTATTGAAAAAAAAAAACCTCTATGGTTTCTAATTGAAAATGTTTCTAGTGTTTCTAATTGAAAATATATCTATGGTTGCAAACTGAAAATGCTTCTATTGTTTCTTATTGAAAAAAAACCTCTATGGTTTCTGATTGAAAATGTTTCTAGTGTTTCTAATTGAAAATATATCTATGGTTGCTAACTGAAAATGCTTCTATTGTTTCTTATTGAAAAAGCATCTATGGTTGCTGACTGAAAGTACATCTGGTGTTCTAATTGAAAATGCATCTAGTGTTTCTGATTAAAAATGCATCGGGTGCTTCTAATTGAAAATTCATCTAGTGTTTCTAAGTGAAAATGCATTTAATGTTTCTAATTAAAAATGCATCTAGTGTTACTTATTGGAAAAAAGCATCTATGGTTTCTAATTGAAAATGTATCTACTGTTTCAATTAAAAATGCATCTAGTGTTTCTTAATGAAAATGCATCTAGTGTTTTTAATTGAAAATGCTTCTAGTGTTTCTTATTGGAAATGCATCTAGTATTGCTTATTGAAAAGGCATCTTGTGTTTTTAATTAAAAAAAACCGGAAAAATCTGCAAAGGATAATTAAGAAATATACTCCGGATTTATTTGAAAATCGATATGAGCCGTGCCACGACAAAACCAACATAAGGATCCATGCTGTTCGCTTACAAACCCTATTACAAGTAGAGAAACTGATAGCGAACAGCATGGATCCTGATCAGACTGCGCGGATGCGCAGGCTGGTCTTGATCCATGCTGGTCGCAAATGCACTACGTTGGTTTTGTCGTGACGCGGCTCATATTGTGTGCGATTCTTAGTCCGATTTGAGTAAATAAAAAGCGTTGCAAGGCTTTTCATTTTTTTTAGTGATATTGAACAATTAAAATGATGATTTTGGAAAAACGGGGAGTGAATGGTCTGAAAAATTGTACAAAAGTTATTGGTCTAGACCTTCATCAAAGGGTACACAATTATTGAAAAAATATTTCCAGTCCCGTGAAGTCATATAACCTCAGTGGAGTCCCTTTAATGTAACTCTATATTTCTTGTCAGATAAACGTCACCCGTCTAGATGAACCTTATGGGGATTGTACTCCGGACGGAAATAAATTCCGAAAGAAGTATAACATTACTTACAGTAAAACGGTAAGGTTAAACAAAATTACGCTTTGTGTGCAAGAAACTAAAGTTACTTTGTCGAGATACGATAGTATCGTTTTGGAGTTCACATTTTATTTTCTGACTTTCTGTTCAAGGACTTTCTGTTCAGAGTCTTCACGTGAGTATTATGTTAATTTAAAAGCAAAACCCTTTCTAAATGTCTTTTGTGATATTTTATGTGAAAAACAAACAAACAACACCGTAAAGGTCATATGGCGACTTTCCAGCTTTACTGGTGGGATGGGGGAGATACCTCAGATGCCGCTTCGTGCATTATTTCAGTCACGAACGGACACCTGAGTAGAACCATGGACATTCTGTAAGCTAGTTAGATAGTTTCCTCACATGAAAGAATCAAAAGTCCCTGGCAGGATTTGAACCCATTGCGGTAGGAGACAAGTGATTTAAAGTCAATGGCCTTACACACTCGACCGTGAAGCCCCATTATCTTGCATCTTAATACGATAAAAGCAATTTAAACATTATGCATTATGCATGATGATTCTTTAAATGAATTTACATAAAAAGATATGTGTAAATACATGTAATAGATTTTGTATATATATATGTAGGCGTGCCTGGCGTTTTGTCGTGTAGAAAGCGTTATAAGAGAATGTGGGTGTATACCATTTGATGCACCAGATATAGACTTTGGCAAGAAACACCCAATATGTGGCAGTCGTTACTTTGGTAAGTCACAAATTGAAGTAGTATATGTAGAGTTAAATGCTGCTGATAGGTTAGAAAGTCTTTGTTTTATTCTAAAAGTTAATAATTTAAATCAGTAAAAACAAAAAGAAATAAGGAATGGAAATAAAAGAAATTTGTGAAATGTATAAAACTATTTTTTTTCTTTTGTGTTTGTTTTGTGTGAGTTTGTATTTTTGTTTGTTTGTATTTATTGTTTGTTTGTTTGTGTTGGAGTTGTTGTTGTTGATTTTTACTGCGGGGTGTTTTTTTCTATTTTATGAGTGATTCTTATTTTGTGTAAGAATTACGTGAGTATTTTTTTTATACTTTTAAAGTTAGTTCATCAAGATGAAATTCATCACATTTTTGAAAGATGAAAACGTTTTGTTCGTCTGTTTATTGTATCCATACATTACACTTTTGCTGATGATTCTTGTTTGCGATAAAGATCTATTTAAGCATTTACTCAAGTAATAATTAATTTATTTTGCAGACGAATATTGTGTAGACGATGTAGATAATAGGTTTGAACATGGTGCACTTGATTGTGACTGCATTAGTCCATGCTCGTAAGTTATACTTACCTTACATTTCTTTTTACCAGTTGTAAATGAAAATGACAAATTTATGTAAATCAAGTAAAAGTTCTATATGTAAATTTCCTTTTAATTCCAATTTCAATTAGAACAGTATTTGAGCCGCGTCATGACAAAACCAACATAGTGGGTTTGCGACTAGCATGGATCCAGACCAGCCTGCGCATCCGCGCGGTCTGATCAGGATCCATGCTGTTCGCTTGCAAACCCTATAGCAAGTAGAGAAACTGATAGCGAACAGCATGGATCCTGATCAGACTGCGCGGATGCGCAGGCTGGTCTGGATCCATGCTGGTCGCAAACCCATTATGTTACCTTTTAATTAAATTTGTGCCCTTAAAATTAACAAATTTTGAAATTCAGGGACAAATTCATCGAAAAGGAACTGGGGGACCTCTATTTTCCTTGATTTGAGCCGTGTCACGACAAAACCAACATAATGGGTTTGCGACCAGCATGGATCCAGACCAGCCTGCGCATCCGCGCAGTCTGATCAGGATCCATGCTGTTCGCTATCAGTTTCTCTACTTGCTATAGGGTTTGTAAGCGAACAGCATGGATCCTGATCAGACTATATGGTATATGAGTAACGTTTTGGAGAATGTAAAATGGTACCAAATATAAAAAAAAGGTTTTTGAGAAAATAAAATGACCGAATTTCGATCACTTAATGGTCCTTTATTTTCTTTTTCTTTTAGTGAGTTCGTATACAGCAAGACAATGTCAGGGCGTGTTTGGCCACACAAAGACTACCTGGTAAGTTTTTAAAATCTAGATCGTGTATAATTTCAAGAACTAGTTTCTGTCATACGCTATTCTTTCATACGCCATTATCTGAAGTAGTTGGAACGTCCGTGGCCGAGTGTTTAAGGTCGTTTCAAACCCCTTGCTTCTCACCGCTGTGGGTTCGAGTCCCGACAGGGAATTTAGATTTTTTCATGTGAGGAAGCTATCCAGTTAGCCCACGGAACGCTGGTAGTTTTACTCAGGTGCCCGTTCGTGCCTGAAATAATGCACGGAAGGGCACCTGAGGTCTTTCTCCACCAGTAAAGCTGGAACGCCGCCATATGACCTATACTGTGTCGGTGTGACGTAAAACCCAATCAAACAAACAAACAAAATCTGAAGTAGTTAAATATCTATCGAGGTTATACAAAATGGTCACGGCGTATAAGTCGTCAACATATTTGTTATTCATTTCTTTTTACTAGATTAAAAAATTCATTTATTTTTATTTAGGAGAAAGTGTTAATGAAGGATATATGTGCAAAGAATCTGACGTCATTAAAAAGCGCATGCGCACAAATTCAAAATGAAACTACAGACTTCAATTATGTCAGGTATTGAAACAATAGATATTTACAATTTATTATCAAAAAAAAAATACCATTCATGCTATATAATATACAGAAATGGTTACTGAGAAAAAAATGAAAACAAAAGCAAATATACATGTAATTATATATCATAAAGTGTACATAACAAATAGTTGATCAAGTTTTAACTTTAATTTCACTCTCCACACATATATTTTGAGATGCTAATACTGTACTAGTGTTGATAGTTACACATTAATCAGTTACATATTGCATGTTTGCTGTATATTCAGTGTTTGTAGGCAATATACTACAGAACAGAACAAGCTCTTTAATAAAAGTATGTTCTGTTCTGTTCTATAACAATACTTCAATGCAATAAACAAAATATTGACCTCTGAAAGAGCGTTGCTCTGTAGAATACGTATGCAACTTAAAGCTGTTTGTTAATTCATTTTGTCCCTAGATACAAGAATAACTTCGTTCGAGTATTGATTTATTTTGAAGACCTGAACTATGAAAAGATAACAGAAGAACCGTTTTATACGGTAAGTTTTTACATGTAATTAATCATTTTTTAATAATAATTCTTATTATTTTTTTTAATCTTTTGGTTTATGACTCAAAGTTTGTTTTTTATTTGAATTTTTTCTATCGTTTCTGATGATTATGATTATTATAGTAAATTGTAGGATTTTTTTCCGTTTGTTCGTGTAGAAAATCTATGCATTGACATTAAAATGGAAAACAGTATCTTTGGAAGACACCCGTGACCTAGTCCATTATATCATTGGCGTCCGCGCCGAAGCGCGACGCCCCTTATGGAATGAAATCAGATTTTGTGAAAGGGCAATTGCAGCTTCTCGGGCCTTTTCGTCAATCATAATAGCCGATCATTCCGATTGGTAAGAGGGTGCTTGATTATCAAAAAATGAAAAGTCGCGATATGAACAATGAATAGCTAACTGAAGTATTTCGTAATGCAAACATATTCAAATGAAATTATCTTATTTTTATTAGTACACAGTGGGTAATAAATAGAATGATGGCTTTAACATTGTGAAAGCCATCTATTTATAGAAGTAGTTTTAGTTTAACGAAACGGTCATTCGTGTCACGCTATGGTAATAAATAACGAACTAGAGAATTTTGCTGGAAATGAAATGCAAACATATTATGTCTTTCGTCCGGCCATTCATAAATATTAAATATTATACAATTGAATTCTGGTAAAAACCAATTAACCATTGAAAAGTTTATAAGAATATCTTGTCATCAGATGTCTTCTAGTTCATCTTCGCCTGATGCATTTCTTGCTTGGACGCCCTTTGATGCTTTGCATCATTGCTTTTCTTGTTATCTATGCATAATGGGAACATCGCGTAAAACCGGGGGTGGGGGAATTAATAAGATAACTTTAGGTTAAATATATTCAATGCATTAGATAAATAATGTGTGTGAATTAAAATTTTATTACTTTTATATAAATAAACTTTTCTTGTATTAAAGAAGGAAAAAAAATATTTTTAATTCGTTTCATTTGAAATACAGTACTTTCAAAATATCCTGTTATGCTGGAAAGTCAATTGAAACTTTTTACTTTTCTTTACTTTCAGCCAGTTAGGTTCGTATCGGATATAGGCGGTGCTGCCGGGCTGTTTATGGGCATTTCACTTCTCAGTTTCTTTGAAATTCTACAACTTATTCTAGAAGTAGTCCTGCACATGTTCAACAGAAAAACTAAGATAGACGAAGTACCTGAGAAAAAGGGCGTACCATGTTAATACTTATATAACGAATTCAATGTGTTTCTTCCAAATCAATGTTGTTGTGCGTGTGCGTGTGCATGTGCGTGTTTTTCTATTTGGAAAGTCAGTTATTAAAAAACTGAAGCTCAGACGGAATACAGTGCTGACATCTCCTGTCGCACAGCATGTCATGTCATGATTTGGAAGAAGAAAATCATTACGTTGTGTTGGACAGGACAAAGCTTTGCATCATGTGTTGCAAAAACTAACAAAACACAAACTTTCTCTTAACTTTAGATAATATTCCGTATTTAGAATTGTCATTAGAAAGTGAATTAACAACAATACTGTCAACGATACACCTTGAATAAAATATGAGAAAAAAGTACAAATAAAATACTCATGTGAAGTTAAGTGAAGAAATTGAGCTGATTCACTAAAATGCTTGAAAAGTCAGAACAACTTAGCAAATGCAATGCGATGCTTGTGTATAAGGAAGGTGGCAATTATATGCTCAACGTCTTGCTTGTTGTGTAAAATAATAAATATTGATAATATTACTTTGAAAAAAAAAAGACTTTATGAGCAGAATGTAACTGATTGTAGAATTAGATTATTTATACGGAATGGTTAAGATAAAAAAAATTCAACAAAAAAGATTACATATATCATGTTAAATTAATTTTTAAAAATTGAAATTACTATGATCATTTATTACCTAGTAGTTAAAGAATGTATATCATAAAAAACATTATCTCCACTTTCTCTAAAAATCCAAATATGTAGACATAGTAGCAATATATTACAAATCATATTGTCAAACCTGTGATACTCATGATATCGAAGATGAATATCATTTTATTCTTTATATCCTTGTAATAGAAACATTGGTAAGATATACATGTATACACTATAAACAAGTAAAGCTGGAAAGTCACTATATACATATTTATGACTTTTAAAGTGTCGGTGTTGCTCAAACCAAATAACAACAAACAAGTAATTATATTTGTTCGAAAATCAATATTTAATAAAGGTTTAAACAAATCTTTATTGATAACATTAGCAATGTATTTCAAAGAAAGCTTGGTAATTAGAAATACTCGTATATATTTGTAAATTTCTAAAACTCTTTGATCATCCTCTTCCAAGACAGTAAGAAAAGTATCTTCACTTATCAGTATGTTGTTGTTTTTTATGTGATCATGACCACGTGACATATAGAAATTGTTTTGCATATCTAATTGCATCACGATGTGCAAGTACAAAATAATGTATTTTCTTTAATCGTATGATTGACTTTTAAGGGTATAGGTGCAATATGACTAGTTAGGAAAATATAAAAAATATTTTGATAGTGAATAAATAATCTTTGAAAGGTATTTTATTGAACATATTGTAATGTGAGATAGTATACTGTTTGAATACAGACAAACCTGTGAATTAAGGTCATCCAAAGGAGAGACCATACATGACCTTTATAGACATGTGGTCTTTATCCGGTGTTAACTCTGTTGGCGTTTTTCTATCAATGAAGGTGTATCAAAGAGGAGTCTCTTTTACTGGGTGGTCTATATCGGGAGGTGACCTTTAACATAGGTTTGATTGTTGTGTCAAATCAAAGAATGGTCTTTTTACCCCGGGTGGCCTTAATTCTGAGGTAACCTTTAAAACAGGTCTGATTGTGGTAGCAAATTGTATGAGAATTTACATTATGGTCATTACCTCTTGCCACATTGTCACCGTTGCACTGCAATTTGTAACCCGCATTTTGTAAAAGTTGTCTTGTTACTTAATAAATGTCATAAAATTTCAGTGCTGAAAGGAATTAACGTATTATCATTTTTGTTATATTTCTTTAAAACCGTGTTCTTACTCTACAACAGTCAGACCAATACGATATCTTATTTTTATGAGCGATATCTAATTTCTAAATGAAAAATGAATTCGATGATCATTAAAACATTATCAAAGATAAATGATGTGCAGTTTTATAACGTATGAACTGCGCAAATGCTTCTTAGTTGTTGATTTGTTCAGTTTTTTCTTTTTCTTCTTGACCACACGCTGCCTTCCATGTAACGGCACAAAAGCATACGATTCTCGACGAACACGTAAATACACACATCATAGGGATGTTTAGACATTATTTACTTGATAAAAATACCCAATCAAGCTGAGCCGGTATATTTCGTTTGTTTCTTCTTTTATGTTTGAAACAGATATACGGTTATTCTTTGATATTTGAAACAGATATACGGTTATTCTTTGATATTTGAAACAGATATACGGTTATTCTTTGATATTTGAAAACAGATCGGTTATTTTTGATATTTGAAAACAGATCGGTTATTTTTTGATATTTGAAACAGATATACGGTTATTCTTTGATATTTGAAACAGATATACGGTTAGTCTTTGATATTTGAAAACAGATCGGTTATTTTTTGATATTTGAAACAGATATACGTTATTCTTTGATATTTGAAACAGATATACGGTTATTCTTTGATATTTAAAATATATATATAAAAAAAAGATATACGGTTATTCTTTGATATTTAAAACAGGTATATATGGTTATATGTCAGGTAAAACATTTTAACCCTTACAACGCTAAGTATCTTAAATGCACTTGTCCATCTTTCAATTTGGACAATACATTCATCGTGTCAGATGTACCAGCTGATCCTGGTTGCATGAATAGAATCTGTCTCCTCCAATGCCGAAATACAGGCATAACAGATTTAAATGCACTTCAAATTAAAGTGACATTATGCCCATCCAAGTGTATAAATGAGTGAACAGGTGAAAGTCAAAATAAGTTTTCATTTTGCCATAATTCCTTTTAATAAAAACAATTATTTCACATTAACAATAAACAACGCATGGATCCAAACGATTTTTTCTTAAATATCCATTAGAATTTACCTGTAACGTTCAGTTCATAAAAAGAGTGGGGCAGTCTTTTTATATTTTAGGCAGATTTTAAATTTTATCCAAAACATTTTCCAATATGAACTGTTGGTCAATCACCATTTTAACAGTCAATATTTTGAAATATATAGTCAGTTCAGCTCAACTTGACTATGAAAATATGAACATAATGCCACTTTAAACTATATTAGAGTGCACTGTCACACCCATAAGAGATCCTCTCAGATAGGATACCAAATAGAGCTATATTCGGTGAAATCCACATCATTAATTTGGGTGCGTTATATTGCGGAAAACATGCGTAATGTCGAACTGAGTTCTTATGATAAACTGAAAATATAAAAGGTAATAATAGAAACTGATGTTGACGAGGGAAGTAAAGCAAAACAAGAACCGGTTGAACCGGGTGATGCTCCCCGAATAGGTTTTGGACACAGGAAAGTAAACCTCTTGTAGTGTCAGATGTTATGCCATAGACAAAGTTCAAAGTGTCCCCTTCTTCTTTTTTTTGGTTTATGACTCCAAGTGTTTGTTTTTTATTTGAATTATTTGATAATGATTATTATAGTAAATTGTAGGATTTTTTCCGTTTGTTCGTGTAGAAAATCTATGCATTGACATTAAAATGGAAAAAGACACCCTGGCCTAGTCCATTATATCATTATCTATGTATAATGTGAACATCGCTAAAGACTAAAAGAGATGATTAGATAACTTTAGGTTAAATATATTCAATGAAATAGATGAATACTGTGTGTGATCAGGGAGGAAACTGAAAGAAACTAAAAGGGCACTAAATTTTACTTTTTTGTTGTAATATAATAATAAGAAAGTAAGGAGATATATTTAACTTAAAGCGTTTCGTTTAAAACACATGAAACTTTTTTTTAAAAAACAGTGAACAGCTAGGATAGAAAGTCAATTGAAACTTTTTTTCTTTTCTTTACTTTCAGCCAGTTAGGTTCGTATCGGATATAGGCGGTGCTGCCGGACTGTTTATGGGTATTTCACTTCTCAGTTTCTTTGAAATTCTACAACTTATTCTAGAAGTAGTCCTGCACATGTTCGACAGAAAAACTAAGTCAGATGAAGTACCTGAGAAAAAGGGCGTACCATGTTAATACTTATATAATGCATTCAGTGTGTTTCTGCCAAATCAATGTTGTTGTTTTGTGTGTGTGGGTCTTTTTTTCTTTTTGGAAAGTCAGTTATTAATAGACTGAAGCGCAGACGGAATACAGTGCTGACATCTCCTGAATCACAGCATTTTATGTCATAATTTGGAAGAAGTAAATCATCACGTTGTGTTGGACAGGACAAAGCATCATGTGTTGCAAAAACTAACAAAACACAAAATTTCTCTTTAGACAATTCTCAGTATATATATAAATGAACAACAATACTGTCAACGATACACATAAAATATGAGAAAAAAGTACTAATAATATACTCATGTGAAGTTAAGTGTCATTCTAAATCTGAAGAAATTGAGCGGATTCACTTTAGGTTTTGTTAAAATGTTTGAAATATCAGACCAACTAAGCACATGCAATGCAATGTTTGTGTGTTTAACTGTTTATGGAGAATAAGGAAGGTGGCAATTATATACTTTTCGTTTTGCTAGTTGTGTAAAATGATAAATATTGATAATATAACTTTGAAAAAAATATTTTATGAACAGAATGTATCTGATTTTAGAATTAGACTATTTATGAGTGATGGTTAAGATAAAAAGTTATGCAACAAAAAGGTTTACGTACATCATAACATTCTGTGTATATGAAATGATGGCATGACATTAATGTTCTGGTCAGGATTTTCACAGATACTGTTAAATTAATTTTCAAAATTAATTTTTACTATGATCATTTATTACCTAGTAGTTAAAGAATGTGTATCTAAAAATATTTGCACACTCTCTAAGAATCCAAATATGTAGACATAATAACAATTTATTACAAATCATATTGTCTAGTCTGTGATGCTCATGATATCGAAGATGAATATTATTTTATTCTCGTATGTCTTTGTGATAGAAACTTTCGTAAGATATATATACTATAGACAAGTAAAGCTGGGAAGTCACTATACGTGACAGTTATAGTGTCGGTATTGCTCAAACCAAGTAACAACAAGCAAGTAATTATATATGTTCGAAAATCCAAGGTTTAAACAAATCTTTATTGATAACATTAGCAATGTATTTCAAAGAAAGCTTGGTAATTAGAAATACTCGTATATATTTGTAAATTTCTAAAACTCATACTTTGATCATCCTCTTCCAAGACACTAAGAAAAGTATCTTCACTTATCAGTATGTTGTTGTTTTTTATGTGATCATGACCACGTGACATATAAAAATTGTTTTGCATATCTAATTGCATGACGATGTGCGAGTAAAAAATATTTGTATTTTCTTTAATCGTATGATTGACTTTTAAGGGTATAGGTGCAATATGACTAGTTAGGAAAATATAAAAAATATTTTGATAGTGAATAAATAATCATTGAAAGGTATTTTATTGAACATATTGTAATGTGAGATAGTATACTGTTTGAATACAGACAAACCTGTGAATTAAGGTCATCCAAAGGAGAGACCATACATGACCTTTATAGACATGTGGTCTTTATCCGGAGTTAACTCTGTTGGCGTTTTTCTATCAATGAAGGTGTATCAAAGAAGAGTCTCTTTTACAGGGTGGTCTATATCGGGAGGTGACCTTTAACATAGGTTTGATTGTTGTGTCAAATCAAGGAATGGTCTTTTTACCCCGGTGGCCTTTATTCTGAGGTAACCTTTAAAACAGGTCTGATTGTGGTAGCAAATTGTATAAGAATTTACATTATGGTCATTACTACTTGCCACATTGTCACCGTTGCACTGCAATTTGTTACCTGTATTTTGTAAAAGTTGTCTTGTTACTTAATAAATGTCATAAAATATCAGTGCTGAAAGGAATTAACGTATTATCATTTTTTGTTATATTTCTTTAAAACCGTGTTCTTACTCTACAACCTTCAGACCAATACGATATCTTATTTCTATGAGCGATATCTAATTTCTTAATGAAAAATGAATTCGATGATCATTAAAACATTATCAAAGATAAGTGATGTGCAGTTTTATAACGCATGAACTGCACAAATGCTTCTTAGTTGTTGATTTGTTCAGTTTTTTCTTTTTCTTCTTGACCACACGCTGCCTTCCATGTAACGGCACAAAAGCATTACGATTCTCGACGAACACGTAAATACACACATCATAGGGATGTTTAGACATAATTTACTTGATAAAAATACCCAATCAAGCCGAGCCGGTATATTTCGTTTGTTTCTTCTTTTATGTTTGAAACAGATATACGGTTATTCTTTGATATTTGAAACAGATATACGGTTATTCTTTGATATTTGAAACAGATATACGGTTATTCTTTGATATTTGAAAACAGATCGGTTATTTTTTGATATTTGAAAACAGATCGGTTATTTTTTGATATTTGAAACAGATATACGGTTATTCTTTGATATTTGAAACAGATATACGGTTATTCTTTGATATTTAAAATATATATATAAAAAAAAGATATACGGTTATTCTTTGATATTTAAAACAGGTATATATGGTTATATGTCAGGTAAAACATTTTAACCCTTACAACGCTAAGTATCTTAAATGCACTTGTCCATCTTTCAATTTGGACAAAACATTCATCGTGTCAGATGTACCAGCTGATCCTCGTGTCAGATGTACCAGCTGATCCTGGTTGCATGAATAGAATCTGTCTCCTCCAATGCCGAAATACAGACATAACAGATTTAAATGCACTTCAAATTAAAGTGACATTATGCCCATCCAAGTGTATAAATGAGTGAACAGGTGAAAGTCAAAATAAGTTTTCATTTTGCCGTAATTCCTTTTAATAAAAACAATTATTTCACATTAACAATAAACAACGCATTAATCCAAACGATTTTTTTCTTAAATATCCATTATAATTTACCTGTAACGTTCAGTTCATAAAAATAGTGGAGCAGTCTTTTTATAGTTTAGGCAGATTTTAAATTTTATCCAAAACATTTTCCAATATGAACTGTTGGCCAATCACCATTTTAACAGTCATATTTTGAAATAGGTAGTCAGTTCAGCTCAACTTGACTATGAAAATATGAACATAATGCCACTTTAAACTATATTAGAGTGCACTGTCACACCCATAAGAGATCCTCTCAGATAGGATACCAAATAGAGCTATATTCGGTGAAATCCACATTATTAATTTGGGTGTGTTATATTGCGGAAAACATGCGTAATGTCGAACTGAGTTCTTATGATAAACTGAAGATATAAAAGGTAATAATAGAAACTGATGTTGACGAGGGAAATAAAGCAAAACAAGAACCGGTTGAACCGGGTGATGCTCCCCGAATAGGTTTTGGACACAGGAAAGTATACCTCTTGTAGTGTCAGATGTTATGCCATAGACAAAGTTCAAAGTGTAAAAATAAACAAAGGGCAATAACTGAAAAAATTAAGCAAGGCAGAGTTAAGGTTCTTTTGCACTACACTTCTATTTAATGAGATATATCTAAAAAGTTTCATGTTGATACCTCTTATGGTTTCAGAGTTATTTCCCGGACAAGGTTCAAAATGTAAAAATAAACAAAGGTCAATATCTCAAAAATTAGGCAAGACAAAGTTATGGTTCTTTTGCACTTCTACCCAATGAAATCTATCTACCTACAAAGTTTCATGTTGATACCTCTTGTTGTTTCAAAGTTATGTTCCGGACAAGAATAGCGGGCGGACGGACAAAGCGGCGACTATATGCTCACCCTTCGGGGAGCATAAAAATAAGTCTGCAATTACTCGTGGGCTGTATGGTCAGATGATTCTTGGTATAGTATAATCTCGAACAGGAGGTTCACTTTTGGCTAATTTTAAACAAAGTACCTTAGAGAGGTTTAGGCCAACGATTGTTATAAGATTCATATAAAATATATCCTAATTTCCGTTACATTTACTTAGGACAAACGGACAGTAAACAGTGTGGCGCCGTTATATGTCGCACTTACCGCTAAATGTCGCACCATTGCCGCTAAATGTCGCAACCACCGCTAAATGTCCCAAAATCATTTGCCGCTAAATGTCGCAATGTTAACGTTAAATGTCGTACGAATTTCCCCTACCGTTAAATGTCGCAACACTGCCGTTAAATGTCGCAAGATGTAAATTCATGTTAAAATCATGATTAAAAGTAGTATTATTTTACTTTTTAACGCTCTCATAGTTATTTTTTACTGTAATTGCCATTTAACAAAAAGTATCTTTGTTTTAATTGTTTTCTTTTATGAACCTAAATATCGAGGTTTTGAGCTGCTATATAATGTAATCTTGACGCTAGAAAGCGTATTCTAGAAAGATACAATTGAAATTCAATTCTCAATAGATAAGTATTTTTCTTTTGTCTCCCTTTTTCATTTATAACCCTGATTGGCAACATCTTAAAGGTATTATGATATTGTCGCTATCAGAATTCGGTTTAAGTCATTTCATTGATTTGAAGACCTTTTTTGTTGCTAGTGCTAATAGTTATACAGTCGTAAACGGGCGGTTTAAGCCCCATTTACACAGTCCCGGTTTGGTGTCCCGGTTTGCCACGGTTTAGTCAACCGGGATCAACCGTGGTAAACCGGCGTTGGGCCGTTGCGATTCCGTGAAGTAAAGGGACAATCCATGGTGAACCGGAACAAACTGAGAGATCGCCACGGTTGTATTTAAATGTTTAATACACCCGGGGCTCACCGGCATTCACCGGGAGGAAGCCCAAAACCGTGTTCTATCGGCTTGGAACAGGGAATTGCCGGGAAACCACCGTATCTATACCGCATCCATACCGTGACAAATCGTAGTAAACCGGGATTCGTGTCAATCAATGTCCAAACGGCAAAGTCCCGGTGATGACACGATGTTGCCACGGTAAAACAGGCAGAGCTACGGTAGAGCCAGGGTACATTGAGGTCATAGGCAACAACGCTCCGGTTGGAGCCGGTAATGTCCCGGATATTGCCGACAAGTATGGTTATACAACGGTGATAGACGGTGGTGTAACGACCTCATGCCGATAACAGGAAATTTAAAGAACAGGAATATATAAACTTGAAGTGTATGGCATGTTAAACGTTGCAATAGTCAATAAATTTAATTTTTGGTCTATATCCAATATTTATATTGTATAACTCTAATTTTATATGCTTTACCATTATATTTATTCTATCCTACTAAAAATATTTGTTCATCCAAAAATATTTGTGTGCGATAATTTTCTATATATATGTTCTATATTTGAAAATATATATTGTATAATTTAAAATATTGATTGGATACAGTACTGAAAAATATTTATTCGATAATTTGAATCATAGGATAGAACGCTTAGCTTATTAAGCCCCGCCTATAAAGTAAGCACGAATGTCTGATAAAGCGTTATCATCCTGATTGACTATAGTGTAGTGGAAATGATCAGTGTCCCTGTGAATGTCAATGTAAATAGTGCATATGCTTAATCCTCCTTATAAATATATATGTATGTCTAAAAATGGAAAAATATTTTAAAGTCTTCAGGACATACGAAAGGTGATAAAAAATAAACCGGACTGGGGCTGTCAATTGAAGAATTTTCAAACTATCACTTATTGCTATATATCACAATGAATCGGAAAACTATTTACCTAGTAAATCACTTACCGATCGCTTAACAGGTCTGCAAATATATACCGGCTGTAAAGACCCTCATAACATATATTCCAGATTATTTGTGAGAAAAAGGAACTGGCTACTGTTCTAGCGTTGAAGTTTGTGTTTCGCCGATATAAATGAGTACAATAACGCACATTTAGCCCTTTTTTATAGTTTGCTTTGCGGTATACCTAACACATTTGCCGAACTATATACCTTCATAAGATACTAGTTTTCGGCATTTATTTCCACAACTATGTCTGATTTTGCACAATCCTGCATAATTTTAACAATTCTGCATTACGGGATATACACGCCGATTATATTATTGGTGCATATCGAATCAAAGTCAACTTCTGTATATATTACTTTCAGTGAGAGTATAGTTCATCTTAAGTATAAGACCGTTTTTTTGCTCATTTTCCCTCCAGCTTTTTTACATTACAATTTGGATTTTGTATACCAGTACTCGCCTGTTCTTCGCAAGAATACGACTTGCGCTTCTATTCTAGACTGCTTGCTAACATGCGGTCTTAATCAAACATATGAATAACGGATGATGCTAATTAAGAATACACCGAAAGAAAATTCTTCCAAATATGAATGAAATTCTTAGAATAATTAAAATCAGCCATCATGAAAAACAACAACAACAACAACAAAAACCAAATTACATGACGGTATATCTACACGTATTACTAATATTTATTCATAGAACCCTGTCTTTTACTTTCCTTTGAAAAAATCGTATATATTTAGTTATCTAGAAATAGCCGGATCATTTATTTATCGTGAAATTTATTACATATAAAGATAAAGTGTTCCGTTTTTATGATTAGAAAATTTTATGATTAGAAAACATTTTTTATCTTCCTCAATATTAATATATATTATTAATATGTTATGTATTCATATATCAAAAAGATGATCTTACCTTTGCCTTCTCGACAAGTTCTGTCAACTTAACAAGTACATTACCTGAACTTATAACATAATGAAACCCCAAGAAAAACACGAGAACATTCAAATAACACCTGATTTGTGAACGAATGAATTACAAGAGCGTAGCGGATGGTATCTTTGCATGACTTTAAAATGCTTTCTTAAACATGATATAGTACATAAATAATATGTTTCTTGTGAGTAATATATTAATAAATACTGAGTTAAAAACTGATGTATGGATAGAAAAACAAAAGAGCACGTAGGTAAGATAGTTACCGCACTCGGAATAGGTCTGCATAGTATTTACAGACCCTGTGGCCTTTTAAAAACCTCGATCGCTACGCTCTCTCGGTCTTCAAATCGCCACCGGGTCAGTAAATACTATGCAGACCTATTCCTCGTACGGTAACTATTACATACCATATCTAATTTGATATTGTACGTAACAGCGATTTAAAAAAACATGGCAACGCACACCCGCGCAGTATAAATTTGCACTGACAATAGGCGCTTTATGAAGCGTATATTTTTACAATATGACACAATAAGATTTCAAAATACGCCGAAACGTCATGAGCCATATTTGACGTTGTCAGAAAAATGACTTTAGTTATATCACATTTATCTTTGCAATCACAATTCATATGTCACTTGTAAAAGAAAAACTCGCGTTAAGGTTAAGGTTAAGGTAGCCACAGCACAGTTTTTGATTAAAATAACTGATTAAGAAAGGGTAATTGAGAAATTGAAAAAAAGAAAAATAAGGGAGAGGCAGAAAGAAGAAATTTTCAAGGACGTTGGTGACGTCAATCGCCGAGAGAGACGTTGAAAAGTGACAGGCGATTGACTGAGGACATTATAAACTATGTTCGACAGTAGCTACGGGACTGTGTAATCAATTCTTACTAAGGAATTTAAAAAATAAATATTAATGCAATTATTATCACACTGGCCATAGCTTTTGCAGAATCGGTCGCGATGGAGATTTCGTCGCTGAAGCGGTGGATAAAATATGGTCGTTTGCTGCTGTCATAGATGTATATGGTCTACGACAAAGACTACTAATCAAGGGATAATTAGCCTAGAACATTTTTGGCATACTTTTAAAGATAAAGCATAGTGTTTTATGTGACATAAATCAATTCAACTTAAAAGACAAAATGTTCTAAGTCACATTGAACACTTTGATTTTAACAATTTTTGAAAAAAAAGTTACAAAGACTGTTCTTTCTCCAAATGTTTTCTTAGGTTTTAAGCAAGGAAATATTAAAATCCACATATCTTTAACGATATTGAGTTGTTCTCCCGACACCACGTTTAGTAGATTTTAAATTTTCAAAATCCGACAATAAATTAAAAAAATATGCAATTCTAAATCTTTACATGCTTTTTTCTCAAAAACAACAAAATGGCACTTAGAACAAAACGTTTTTCAAGCGACGATATAAATAATATATAAATATATCTTCTTGTTGGTATCTTTCGTTTCATATAGGGGATATGTTCCGATTTATGTTCCATGTATTTTTATGTAAATGCATCTTACATGATATCCTCACATAGGTTCATATCGTGGTTAAATTATTAGGCATATGAAAAACCATTATTATACGAAGACTTTAAAATCTATTTCCATTTTTACATATACATTTATAAGGAGGATTAAGCATATGCACTATTTACAAGGGACGCTGATCATTTCCACTACACTATAGTCTAGTTTAATCGTGCTTACTTTATAGGCGGGGCTTAGTCTGCTAAGTGTTCTATCCCATGATTCAAATTATCGAATAAATATTTTTCAGTAGATCTATACAATAAATATTTTAATTATACAATATATTTTCAAATATAGAACATACATATAGAAAATTATCGCACACAAATATTTTAATGATGAATAAATATTATGGTATAGAATATAAAATAAGAGTTATACAATATAGATATTGGATATAGGACAAAAATTTAATTTATTGAATATTGCAACGTTTAACATGCCATATTACGTAAACAGAATAAAATGTTCCAGAACAAAATATTAGTTTGCTATTTTAAGTAGGGTTTTATCCTTTTAGCAATTTAGCAATTTTTGTGCATGCGCCACTCTCTTTATGGCAATTTATTGTCAGTTTTATTTCATACAAGCATTTTGGAAGTATTCTTTTTTTTTTAAATCCAAACAATACTTTTTGCATTGGATATATAGCTTTATACACTTTAAGGACCCGAATGATTTGGTGTATATCGAATATTTTTATGGTTTCGAAGCCCGAGGGTAACTACTAGTGCCCTTCGGTCCGACTTTACTGATCGTTGGCCTATCATTGGACTATATGCTTTCAATTCTTTCATTTACGACAACATAAGACACATGCCCTGGGCCTAGAAACACATATGCATTTTGTTTAACAATAAAAAACAGGGATAGAACCCCATATGTATCTCAAAAAATGAGCATCGTTAAAAAGTATCTGTGAATTTCCGCTGCTTCAGATGTGAACCTTAACTTTTTAAACAGTTATATAAAATTCAATCATTTTTTTAAGAAAATCGAAATGTGATTCTCGCTCCTGACTCTCCTCTATATTACTCATTTTTGTTTTGATTTCTATGTAGTCTTCATTGAGATATTCTTTCCGTGTGTCCAAAACATGCAATGTGTATCACTAAACGGACTAAAAAATCCAGAGATTTTACGAAATCTCAATACAGAGCGATGCTTAACATTCAGACAAATCCTGATTTAAACATTTATTGAGATTTGGCTACAAACGAAGGAATCGCTGCTCAAAATTGCATTTGAGCTCCATATGTGTTGAGGAGATCCATATGCATATATAAAAATCGCACTATAATTACGGATCACTTTCATAAAGTGTAATCTCATTGTGTAATAAAAACTATTATCCAAAATAGACACATTTTCAGGGACGAGCTTGAATAACATAGTGTCCATATAGAAAGAGATAAAAGACATTCTGCATATGAAAGGCATTGAAAATACGTGATATGGTGGGAAGGCCTTATTTATTTTGATTTAATACACTTGTTACTATATATAGTAACAAAATTGCCTATGATTTCAACTAATTATGAATGTCACGTGACCTATTATGAGTTTGCGGCCCGGGGCCGAGAACTAGTTATCAGCCCGCAGAACATATGCACGTGCACAAACTGAAACAATGACGTCATATTTTACGTCATGAAACAGTTAACTGTAAAAGTGAAAGTAGGTTGACAGCACATCGTATTTAGTACAGACACATTTTTGTTACTGTTGAAATTTGAACAAATAATACGACAAGTTCAATCCGAAAAAAAAATGAAAATAAAACTTGCCTCTTTGAACACACAAACAGTAAACATCTCCGTACAGAACTCAAGAATTTCAACCAAAGAACTTCAAAGTAGATTTCTATTTGTTATTGTCGTTTTTTTCTTCTTTTTTAAAAATGCTACTATTAGATCTACCAAGTGTATTAAAGACATTAATACACGTCAGAGTAGGGCCGGAAGGTGATAATCGGCCCTGAATGAATAATGGCCCTCGGGCTAAAGCCCTCGGCGTTCCATTATTCATTTGCGGGGGCCCGGATTTTATTCAAAACCCCTTTTTCCCCGGGGGCCCCTTTTTCTTTTTCCCCCCTTTTTTTTTTTGGGCCCGTGTAATTAAAACCCTCCTTATTTTTAATTTTTGGACGTCGTGTGTACTGCATTCATTCCCTTTTACGCCGTCATGCATTAATTAATTAACTAATTATTCACTCGACTGCACTGTCTGCTTAATAGGGGAGTAATGTGAAGCGTGTTTGAATTTGGTATGATGCAGTAAGAAAGTTAGTGATAAAAGATCAAAGAAACTTTGCATATTTATTTACCACATCAAGGCACGTCCTTGTATAATATCTATATGGTTCACTTCATGCCCATAGTCGCAATTATGGGTCAATGCCTATTTGACTTATTTTATGCCTGCTCTGTAACTCTTTGAATAGTTTTAAAGAATTTTTAACAAATCTTAACCGCATTGAGCGGACATGCATCCTTTTTCCTAAATGTTATTTTGCGCTAGGAGGCACTGCCTCTATTAATCTTTTCATAAGTAGCATAACTTGCAATATTATCCATTTCAAGTCCCCGAGAAAATAACAATAACCGTTAATAATCGACTTATTGATAAAAATTCAAAAATCAATCTTTTGGCATGTCATTAAAAATGCTGATGAAACGGCGGTTAGCGTAATACTGGCGCGTCCAAAGTATTTACAGTGTCTTTGGTTATCCAAACTAATCAGAAACACCCAACATACTTCTGATTGGCTCATATGGTGTGGGGTTTACAAGAACGGTCTTTGACACATTACATAAAAAGTAACCGAGGTTCCGAGTGGGGAATTTAATTTATGAAGAGAAGCAAAATATAAATTGAAATTTTATGTTTATTGAATTCTCATTTCTGTTTATCATGCGAAAAAAACAGTTATAATGTATCGAACCTGTTATGTAGAAAGATCATTTACTGGGGCGGCATCTCGGGTTTTCCCTTCACAATGTTCTCGGCCAATATTCTGTAAAGAAAAACTTTCGATGTCGCACCAGGCCATGATATTTCCACATAACAGTCTCGTCGCTATAACTATAACTTGTGAAAGGTAAGAGTGATTTCCCTTTGGTTTATTACGCAATTTTTAGGGGAGATTACTCTATCTGACTTAATAATGAAAGGTAAGAGTTGTTTCCCTTTGGCCGTAACGCCATTTATAATTGTCAGGAGTGGTTACTCTGACTGAAAGGTATGAGTGATTCACCTTTGATTCTTGAGCCATTTGTAATTTCCAGGGGAGGTTAGTCAATCTGAATTAATTATGAAAGGTAAAAGTGATTACCCTTTGGTTTCTTATGACATTTTCAATTTTCAAGGGAGGTTTCTCTATCTAACTTAATAATGAAAGGTTAGAATGAGTTCCCTTCATTTTCCTCAAGGGAGGTTACTCTATCTGGATTAAACATGAAAGGTAGGATTGATTTCCCTTTGGTTTCTTACGCCATTTGCAATTTTCAGGGGAGGTAAATCTATCTGGATTAATAATTTAAAGTTTGAGTGATTTCCCTTTTTTTCTACAGGGGAGGTTACTCTGTCTGACTATATGGAAGGAAAGAGTGATTATCCTTTGTTTTCTTCCGGGGAGGTTACTCTATCTGACTTAATAATGAACGGTTATAGTGATTTCCCTTTGTTTTTTCCCGGGGAGGTTACTCTATCTGACTTAATAATGAAAGGTTAGAGTGATTTCCCTTTGTTTTCTTCAGGGGAGGTTACTCAATCTGACTTAAAAAAGAAAGGTTAGAGTGATTTCCCTTTGTTTTCTTCAGTGGAGGTTACTCTATCTGACTTAATAATGAAAGGTTTGAGCGATTTCCCTTTGTTTTTTCAGGGGAGGTTGCTCTTTCTGACTTAAAAATGGAAGGTTAGAGTGATTTCCCTTTATTTTTAGGGGAGGTTACTCTTTCGGGATTAATAATTTAAGGATAGAGTGATTCCCCTTTTTTCTACAGGGGAGTTACCCTGTCTGACCTAATGGAAGGAAAGAGTCATTTCCCTTTGTTTTCTTCAGGGGAGATTACTCTATCTGACTAAATAATGAAAGGTTAGAGTAATTTCCCTTTTTTCTACAGGGGGAGGTTACTCTTTCTGACTTACTTAAGAAAGGTTTGAGTGATTTCCCTTTGTTTTCAGGGGAGGTTACTCTTTCGGGATTAATAATTTAAGGTTAGAGTGATTTCCCTTTTTTTCTACAGGGGAGGTTACTCCATTTGGCTTACTAAAGAAAGGTTAGAGTGATTTCCCTTTGTTTTCTTCAGGGGTGGTTACTCTATCTGACTTAAAACTGAAAGGTTAGAGTGATTTCCCTTTGTTTTCAGGGGAGGTTACTTTATCGGGATTAATAATTTAAGGTTAGAGTGATTTCCCTTTTTTTCTACAGGGGAGGTTACTCCATCTGACTTAATAATGAAAGGTTAGAGTGATTTCCCTTTGTTTTCAGGGGAGGTTACTCTATCGGGATTAATAATTTAAGGTTAGAGTGATTTCCCTTTTTTTCTACAGGGGAGGTTACTCTATCTGACTTAAAACTGAAAGGTTAGAGTGATTTCCCTTTTTTTCTACAGGGGAGGTTACTCCATCTGGTTTAATATAGAAAGGTTAGAGTGATTTCCCTTTGTTTTCTTCAGGGGAGGTTACTCTATCTGACTTAATAATGAAAGGTTAGAGTGATTTCCCTTTGTATCTTCAGGGGAGGTTACTCTATCCGACTTAATAATGAAAGGTTAGAGTGATTTCCCTTTGTTTTCTTCAGGGGAGGTTACTCTATCTGACTTAATAATGAAAGGTTAGAGTGATTTCCCTTTGTTTTCAGGGGAGGTTACTCTATCGGGATTAATAATTTAAGGTTAGAGTAATTTCCCTTTTTTTCTACAGGGGAGGTTACTCTTTCTGACTTAATAATGAAAGGTTAGAGTGATTTCCCTTTGTTTTCAGGGGAGGTTACTCTATCGGGATTAATAATTTAAGGTTAGAGTGATTTCCCTTTTTTCGACAGGGGAGGTTACTCTTTCTGACTAAATAATGAAAGGTAAGAGTGATTTCCCTTTGTTTTCAGGGGAGGTTACTCTATCGAGATTAATAATTTAAGGTTAGAGTGATTTCCCTTTTTTCTACAGGGGAGGTTACTCTGTCTGACTTAATAATGAAAGGTAAGAGTGATTTCCCTTTGTTTTCTTCAGGGGAGGTTACTCCATCTGGTTTAATATAGAAAGGTTAGAGTGATTTCCCTTTGTTTCTTCAGGGGAGGTTACTCTATCTGACTTAATAATGAAAGGTTAGAGTGATTTCCCTTTGTTTTCTTCAGGGGAGGTTACTCTATCTGACTTAAAAATGAAAGGTTAGAGTGATTTCCCTTTGTTTTCAGGGGAGGTTACTCTATCGGGATTAATAATTTAAGGTTAGAGTGATTTCCCTTTTTTCTACAGGGGAGGTTACTCTGTCTGACTTAATGGAAGGTAAGAGTGATTTCCCTTTGTTTTCTTCAGGGGAAATTACTTTATCTGACTTAATAATAAAAGATTAGAGTAATGTCCCTTTTTTTCTTCAGGGGAGGTTACTCTATCTGACTTAAAAATGAAAGGTTAGAGTGATTTCCCTTTGTTTTCAGGGGAGGTTACTCTATCATGATTAATAATTTAAGGTTAGAGTGATTTCCCTTTTTTCTACAGGGGAGGTTACTCTATCTGACTTAATAATGAAAAGTGAGAGTAATTTCCCTTTTTTTCTACAGGGGAGGTTACTCTTTCTGACTTAATAATTTAAGGTTAGAGTGATTTCCCTTTGTTTTCAGGGGAGGTTACTCTATCGGGATTAATAATTTAAGGTTAGAGTTATTTCCCTTTGTTTTCTACAGGGGAGGTTACTCTGTCTGGATTAATAATTTACGCTTAGAGTGATTTCCCTTTGTTTTCTTCAGGGGAGGTTACTCCATCTGACTAAAAATGAAAGGTTAGAGTGATTTCCCTTTTTTCTTCAGGAGAGGTTACTCTGACTTAATAATGAAAGGTTAGAGTGGTTTCCCTTTGATTTCTCACTCCATTTGCAATTTTCAGTGGAGGGTACACTATCATATAGATTTAATCATGAAAGATGTGTGTTTACCAGCCCCTAACAGAATTTGTATTTTTCGGGGGAGGTTACTCTATCTGACAAATATTATATCATATAATATCTTATTAATAAAGATTGAGGAAAGATAACTTAACACGTTCAGAAAAATCCTTTTTAATTCCAGTACTATTTTATCGTTTTTCAAAATAATTTGCATACAAAAATACATGTAATTGTTTTTGTTTACAAAATCAATGATATCAATCAACTGCATACAATCTTTAATATGAAGTTAGGTGCTACCTATGGCGCGGAAAGCTCTTATGAATTATGATTTTAGCATAGCATGTTTAAAGTACATGTAAACCAGATCTTTCTTGCACTTCATTAGTAAATGCAGGTATTCAAAACTTAAACTAAGTTAAGATGTTTCAAGTATTGTTCCAGACTCAAACTGAGGTATGATGTTTCAACTATTCTTCAAGATTCAAACTAAGTAAAGATATTTCAAGTATTGTTCCAGACTCAAACTCAGTTATGATATTTCAAGTATTGTTCCAGACTCAAACTAAGATATATAAATTATTGTTCAAAAATCAAACTAAGTAAAGTTATGATATTTCAAGTATTCTCAAAGACTCAAACTAAGATAAGATGTTTCAAGTATTATTCAAGACTCAAACCAAGTTAAGATATTTCAAGTGTGGTTCCAGACTCAAACTAAGTTAAGATACTTCAAGTGTTTTTCAAGACTCAAATTAGGTTAAGCTAGTTCAATTAATGTTCCAGACTGAAACTAGGGTAAGATATTTTAAGTATTGTTCCAGACACAAACTAAGTTAAGCTGTTTCAAGTATTGTCCCAGACTCAAAATAAGTTTTTGAAATTTGTTTCCAGACTCAAACAAAGTTAAAAAATTTCAAATATTCTTCTAGACTCAAACTACGTTAAGATGTTTCAAGTATTCTTCAAGACTCAAACTAAGTAAAGATATTCCAAGTATGGTTCCAGACTCAGACTTAGTTAAGATATTTCTAGTGTTGTTCCAGACTCAAATTAAGTTTAGATATTTCAATTATTATTCCAGACTCAAACTAAGTTAAAACTCAAATTAAGTAAAGATATTTCAAGTGTTGTTCCAGACACAAGGTTAGTTAAGAAATTTCAAGTGTTGTTCCAGACTCAAACTCAATTAAAATATTTCAAGTATTGTTCAGAGCTAAGTTAAGATATTTCAAGTGTTGTCCCAGACTCAAACTCAGTTAAGATGTTTCAAGTATTCTTCAAGACTCAAATTTAGTTAAGATATTTCAAGTGTTGTTCCAGGCTCAAACTAAGTTTAGATTTTTCAATTATTATTCCAGACTTAAACTAAGTTAAGACTCAAATTAAGTAAAGATATTTCAAGTGTTGTTCCAGACACAAGCTAAGTTAAGTAATTTCAATTGTTGTTCCAGACTCAAACTCAGTTAAAATATTTCAAGTATTGTTCCAGACTCAAGCTTAGTTAAGATATTTCAAGTATTGTTCAAGACTCAAACTAAGTTAAGATAGTTCAAGTGTTCCAGACACAAGCTAAGTTAAAGTATTTCAAATATTGATTCAGACTAAAACTAAGTCAAGATATTTCAAGTATTGTTCCAGGCTCAAACTAAGTGAGGATATTTCAAGTATTTTTCCAGACTCAAACTAAGTTAAGATATTTAAATTATTGTTCAAGACTCAAGCTTTGATAAGATATTTCAAGTATTTTTCCATACTTAAGCTAATTTTAGATATTTCAATTATTGTTTCAGACTCAAACTAAGTTAAGACTCAAATTAAGTAAAGATATTTCAAGTGTTGTTCCAGACACAAGCTAAGTTAAGACATTTCAATTGTTGTTCCAGACTCAAACTCAGTTAAAATATTTCAAGTATTGTTCCAGACTCAAGCTTAGTAAAAATATTTCAAGTTTTGTCCCAGACTTAGACTCAGTTAAGATATTTCAAGTATTGTTCCAAGCTCAAACCCAGTTAAGATGTTTCAAATATTCTTCCAGACACAAGCTAAGTTAAGAAATTTCAAGTATTGTTCAAGACTCAAACTTAGTTAAGATATTTCAAGTATTGTTCAAGACTCAAACTAAGTTAAGATAGTTCAAGTGTTGTTCCAGACACAAGCTAAGTTAAGATATTTCAAATATTGATTCAGACTCAAACTAAGTCAAGATATTTCAAGTATTGTCCCAGACTCAAACTCAGTTAAGATATTTCAAGTATTGTTCAAAGCTCAAAGTCAGTTAAGATGTTTCAAGTATTCTTCAAGACTCAAACTTAGTTAAGATATTTCAAGTATTGTTCAAGACTCAAACTAAGTTAAGATAGTTCAAGTGTTGTTCCAGACACAAGCTAAGTTAAAATATTTCAAATATTGATTCAGACTCAAACTAAGTCAAGATATTTCAAGTTTTGTCCCAGACTCAGACTCAGTTAAGATATTTCAAGTATTGTTCCAAGCTCAAACCCAGTTAAGATGTTTCAAATATTCTTCTAGACACAAGCTAAGTTAAGAAATTCCAAGTGTTGTTTCAAACTCAAACTCAGTAAAGATGTTTCAAGTATTGTTCAAGACTCAAACTTAGTTAAGATATTTCAAGTATTGTTCAAGACTTAAACTAAGTTAAGATAGTTCAAGTGTTGTTCCAGACACAAGCTAAGTTAAAATATTTCAAATATTGATTCAAACTCAAACTAAGTCAAGATATTTCAAGTATTGTTCCAGGCTCAAACTAATTCTGTTTAAAGAAATATTTACAAACGCAAAGAAGTTTCCAAGATACAAGACAGATTTAAAATGTCAAATGTTGTTCTTTAAAATATTCCAGATATATATAAACTAGTATACAAAATTTTGATGGTTTACCCTCTGTTTACCCGTGACACAAATTATAGCCAACTATTTTAAATAATACTTGAAAAAAAACGTGATTCTATAAGTAAAGATACTAGGTCTATAGTATTTTCATATTTTTATATGTACTAAGTGAAAAGATTCTAATCAAAGCATTAAATCTACCCTAAAATTTGTTGAAATATTTCAAGTTTCTGTATACTTGTAAAAAAGGAAGTATCCAATTTTGACTATAGTGTGTTCCTTTAAATTGTTTTTGATGTTAAATTTAATATTGCAGAAGAATTTGTAAAAGCAAGTATGACCAAAGGGAGACCATTCTTAATTAAGTAACGGTGTAACCACCCCTGAAAATTGGACCAAAAGGCGACTTCTCTCCCTATTGATAATTAAACATTATGCCTTTTGCGGCTAAATTTTCACAACCAAATGTTATTACTTTTGATTGATATTTGTTGGAAGTTTTACAGTAGCATTATTAAAGTCATTTTCCCCAAAAGTTAATGTTAGTGCCGAAGATGTGTGAGAGTTATCAGTTAGAAAAAAATAACAAGTGGTAATGGAGTGTAAACTGACGGGAAAACGACTTTTTTTATCATTTTATACTTGTTTTAATGAAGAGAAGTCTCCTTTGGTCCGTTCTTATCATTTGAATTTTCAGGGGAGATCAATCTGTATTTTAAAACAAGTAGCCTCCCTTTTCGCTTGATGTAATTTGCAAAACAATAAATAAATAAATAAATAAATAAAGATAAGTAAATAAATAAATAAATAAATTAATTAATTAATTAATTAATTAAAAAAAAAAACTTTAAAAAATTAAAACAGGCAAGTAAAGTTAAAAAATTGATAGAATAACGTATCAACGGCGAACAAAAAAAGCTAAATGATGCTAGCCCCACCATCTTTTTTAACTTTTTGTCAGATCATATAAAAACTGAAAACAACAATAAAAAAATCAACAACAAAACAAAACAAAAAACAAGCATAAACGCATGCATCGTCGGATACTCACGGTTGATTAACATGTAATCAAGATAGGCAGTGTTTATCAGTGGCTATCCGGCGATGAAACGCACGAGGATATGCTTGGAAATGAAAATGATAAAGTAACCCTTTGTGACTCCTTATTTAAAGCATTTAAAAGATAAAAAATGAAACAAATGATACTTCAAAATATAAAGGAACACATTATATCATGTATATGGTTGATAATATTATCGGAAGCGGACTTGTCCAGCTTCCGTTTCTGAATACGTTCATTCTCAATTTAGGGAATAAAACTTGAATAAAATCAAATTTGAAATTGGTCAGCCAACGGTTTAGAGCCTGGTCAATCTGCATGGACGTACAGGTTGGCCTGGCTGCATACTGGTGGCAAAGGCTGGTCACTTTAAGGTCAAGCATGTTATAGGTAAACAACTAAATGGTCACTTATGACAATAATATTCTTTCATTCCATTTCTTGTTACCTTATTTCAATTTTTTATTTTCATTTTTTGTTTGCTTTTATTTTATTGTTTTTATTTTATCTTATTTCATTATTTTTGTTTTCATTTTATTTCATTATTGTTCATTTCATTTCATTTTATTGTTTTTATTTTATTTCACTCATATTGTTATTTCATTACTTTATTTCATTATTGTTCTTCTGGTCGTGATTACAATTATTTTAATATTTTATTTAATTTTTTCATCATTGCATGTTTTTAAATGATGAAATATTTCATCGTTGGAGTTTTCATTATGTTTCATTAATGTTGTTTTTGGTGGTAGTGGTGATATTCTTGGTGGTGTTATTATTATCTAAATCTTAAGAAATTTCAAATGGATGTTTCTATCATGACGTTGTTAAATTATCATTATTTCTCATTGTACGGCCTAGTATGTCTTTATTAACTATTAAATGTTAGTTATTACACTTCTTGAAATATACATTGTAAAAAATGCGCATCATTCATTTCTGCAATTTTACTATTGCCATTATGTTAACGGTACAGTATGTTTGCATATATATTAAGTCTTGATAAATGTACATTCCTGATCAAATTTTACTTATTACACCACTTGAAATATACATTGCGAAAAAGTGCATCATTCATTATTGCAATTATACTCATTATTGCCATTTCAATTTATTGACGGTACAGTATGTTAAATAGAAGATGTACAATGTAAAAAGCAAATAAAATATCCCTTCTATTCTGTTCACATCAAGGCATTTATGAAGGTGTTATTATTTCAAGCTCATGTAGAAAATCCAATCGAGCTAACACCTTCTATGGTTTTTATTACTACGCCAAAAACTCACTATTACTTCATAATTGCCATAAATATTAGACAGTTACATGGTAATATATTTCTTAAACTTGGCAGAAAAAACACCATTCAGAAGTTGAACATGACATTTTCAGAAAGATACCAAATCGTTTCAGGTGGATTAAAATCTCTTTGTCACATAAGTTGTAACCGCATGCAGTAGTTCCAAACCGTAACAAAGCATAGTTATTTTGCTGACTGTAAAGGGGGTGGTGTTTTCTTCATTCCTTCACCTGCTCAATTTACCATGTTCCGTATTTCTGAAATGTAAAGATCACCGATACACCTGCATTGTAAAAATTATATTCAACTTAGAATCAACTGTTTTTCCTTAAAGGCACATTATGCCTCAGAAATTAATCATTTTTTCCTACATTAGGCAGTGCAAACATAAGTATTATAACGTTCAAATAATGCTTTAAAGCATGTTAGATGCTTATTAGCAAAATAAAGTATGGTTGAATGTGAAAATATTTGTTTTAAAGGTCGCAAACTGTAAACACAGTAGTATTTTAACTTCCACACAAAATACTAAATCATTAAAACTGTTTTCAACAAGAACCGGTTGAACCGGGTGATGCTCCCCGAGAAGGTTTTGGACACAGGAAAGTATAAAAAAATGAACAAAGGGCAAAACCCCCAAAATTAGGCAAGGCGGAGTTATGTTTTTTTGCACTGCACTTCTATTCAGTGAGATCTATCTATCTATAAATTTTCTGATGATATCTCTTATAGTTTCAGAGTTATGTCCCAGGTAAAATTCAAAGTGTAAAAATGAACAAAGGGCAATAACTCCAAAATTAGACAAGGCTTTGTTTAGGTTCTTTAAGCATTGCAGTTCTATCCAATGATATCTATCTACCTACAAAGTTTCATGTTGGTATCTCTTATAGTTTTAGAGTTATGTCCCGAACAAAAGTCAAAAAGTAAAAATAAACAAAGGGCAATTACTTCAAAATAAGGCAAGGAAGGGTTATGATTCTTTAGCACTGCACTTCTACCCAATGAGACCTATCTACCTACAAAGTTTCATGTTGATATCCTTTATAATTTTAGAGTAATGTCCAGGACAAAATTCAAAGTGTCAAAATTAACAAAGGGCAATAACTCCAAAATTAGGCAAGACAGAGTAACGGTTCTTGTGCACTGCAAACCCACTTAATGAGATCTATCTACCTACAAAGTTTCATGTTGATAACACTTATAGTTTTAGAGTTATGTCCATGATAAAGTTCAAAAAGTAAAACTAAACAGAGGGGAATAATTCAAAAATAAGGCAAGGCAGAGTTACAATTCTTGTGCACTGCACATCTACTCAATGAGATCTATCTACCTACAAAGTTTCATGTTGATACCTCTTATACTTTTAGAGTTATGTCCCGGACAAAGTTCAAAGTGTAAAAATAAACAAATGGGAATAATTCAAAAATTAGACAAGGCAGAGTTACGGTTCTTAAGCACTGCACACCTACTCAATGAGATCTATCTACCTATAAAGTTTTATGTTGATACCTCTTATACGTTTAGAGTTATGTCCCGGACAAAGTTCAAAGTGTAAAAATAAACAAAGGGGAATAATTCAAAAATTAGGCAAGGCAGAGTTACGGTTCTTGTGCACTGCACACCTACTCAATGACATCTATCTACCTACAAAGTTTCATGTTGATACCTCTTGTTGTTTCAAAGTTATGTCCCGGACAAGAAAAGCGGACGGACGGACGGACGGACAAGGCGGCGAATATATGCTCCTCCGAAATTTTTCGGGGAGCATAAAAAAGCAAAAGATTATTCAGATAAATGACCAATGAATATCTGTTTTGAAACTATAATAGGATACCAAAAATAAAAACCTTTTCAGATATAAAAATAAAAATATTTTTTGGGGCATAATGGGCCTTCCTTTAAAGCTGCACACCTTAATACCAGCAAACAAACTGTTTAGGAAATAAGTCTTCAGAAAAAAAATGAACAAAGATTTATTTTGCTTTGACCAGACGTTTCAATCTTTGTTGCAACAGACAAACATTTCAGAATTTCAGACATGGCATTACCTTGTGAATTTATGCATTAGGTTCTACTTTTTCACAAAAATATGCAACTTACGAGCACATACCAAGAACATGGAGAAAAAAATGATTTGTGCCTCGGATATTCAACTGTAATAGAGAACGATTTTCAATGCTGATTGACTGTTCACATCATTTGGCGGCGTCTTTGATGTGCAGCATCAACATTTAACTTGTATAATGTATAAAATATTCATATCACTTGTAACACTTTGCGTTTCACTTGCAAAAGATAGCAGACGCACGGGTTGAACCACCAAATTAAAAAAACAACAATGTTATCAATACTCTTATTAAAAAATGCACATAATAGAATTCAGGAATACAATAAACCAATAATTATTTCTTACTCAAATAGTGGTCATAAAGCTTTTATTCACTTGATGTCATTAAACGATTCTCTTATTATTTCTAGTATATTCTTAACTGCAATGGTTCAATTATTCTGGTTGGGTTTAACCCTTTACCTATTGGTACGTGCACTCCGTGCCCAGGCTATATATTATCGTTTGCTCAAATTGAAATCCCATAAACTTCAAATGGACTGTTCCAAATTCTATGCAGGGCAGATCCATTACACTAATTTAGTAGGTGAATGGTTTCGACGGTACAATAATAATTTTTCAGCTTTACTGGCGGAAGAAGGTCCAAAATAGCCCTCTATAAATTATTTTAGACACGGTGGGGCACTCGAGTAGAACCACCAATTTTCTCTGCCAATTAAGCTAGCTGTGGATAACCTCTGTGGATCATCTCTGCACATGAAACTATTCATGAATTCAAAGTCGCTGCCCATAATAGTGAAAGAAAGGGGGGGGGGTGAAAATGATTTGAAGTCAATGAATTCATTCAACCACTCGGTAACGGACGCCCTTTATTATAACTAAAACTTACAAAAGTTTTATCAAATTTGAATAATGAAGAAAAATGTTCGATACCATTGTAGGTGTATATGTATTTACTTAGCCAAAGCAATTCATGACTAATAACAACAACAACGGTAACTGCTTCTGTGTTAAGCAAAGAATTTTTTTTATCAAACCCAAACATGAAACAATTTTCACAATGCCGTACTGTTTCAGAACCAAATGAATACACGTCTCATTCAAGAGCTATAAACAAGCCTTAAAGCTGCACGCCTCCAGATGAACCAAAAATATTTCAAGAAAAACAAACTTAAGAAAAATGTACTCAGATTTTAAGAGAAGTAAAAAGATTTAAGATTCAAGTAATTATTTATGTGCTAAATGTCTTTAACGACCGAAGTCGCAGTTCTCATTACCATATTTCTACTGCGTGACTAACGCAATGGCTATTATTGTATATTTTGGCCTTTTTGACTGTAAATGCTGTTTGTAATGTGTAAATTACTTTCCTTGTTCACTGCACTATATTTTTCTTTTTTCGATACATTTTCAAAATTTACATGAAGAATGGGCATGAATCTGGAGGCATGCTGTTTTAACCTGCGGAAATTATTAAATGGACCTTTCAACATTTTATTTAAGGAACAGTCCATTATAAATTATTATAACTAATTATCACATGAAAATGAAAATTGGAAGTTAGCAAACAGTAAAGAGGCTGGTCAAACTGCACAAATGTGCAGGCTGGCCGGGCTCTATTCTGGAGGCAAAGACTAATGACTTTCGCTTTCAGCAGGCTAAGAAACAAATCTATACATATATTCATAAAATATACTTTTACCTCATCATAATCAGTAGGTTCCAGATCTGTGACAAGGATGTAACATGCCAAGATCAGTTTGCCGGTGCTCATTTCATATCTTTCGTTCTTTTTTAATTTCAAATCCTGAAACTGAAATATAGGTTAAATTTTTTTTATCTATTTATAGATTGAAAATTAAGATGTTATCGGAGTGTCACAATCAAAGTCACCAGATCATTACAAAATACACATTATGCATTAGAAATAATTATGATATTTTATATTATAATTATAATAAGAGATATTTTTATCTCCCTTATTTGTAATACATTCATAATTATCTCCCTTCCTTCGGCACAATCACTAATGTAGTGCCGATATCTTTTACCTATTCGTGAATTTAGTTATTGAATGTATATTATTTTGTATTTAGATTGTAATACTTTAAGGAAGCGAGTGATCTCTGAAAGAATAGTTCAGTTCATTTTTTTCTAGAAAAGCAACAATAATTACAAAAAGTCATGGTCCATCTGAAATTAACATACTTTCAAAATACAAACGTTGTACCAAATTAAAGTTGTTATTATTAATGAACTGTAATCAGTACTTTCTGATTATTTTGTGTGGTACAATATGTTGATTAACTCTCAGCCTTCTAGTGCCAGCATAATAATACATGTACCCGTGCGACCAGTGCAGACCAAAACCAGTCGGCATATCCTTGACATCTGCTCATGATCTGCACTATTCGATATTAAGTCAGTACATATTTTGAAATTTTCCCTTAAAATGAGTAATGGTTTTGTCCAGATTTGAAGATGGGCAAGTCCATTTAAAATATTTTGCAGAGTTAAAGGTGTAATCAGCGACTCACAAACCCTTATCTGTAAAATGTATTGTTCTATGTTTAGCTAAATTTTGTATTTCTTCAAAATATCTTTACTTACCTCGACCCTCATTTCATATACTGAACGTCAGGGGAAGAAACTGAGATCACAACATCGAGTAGCAGACACACCGGAAGTCGCAAATTTCCACTTTAAAATTTATTGTCGTCTGCTACCTGTGGATACACTATTGGTAACATGGTCAAACAAATGTTACATTTTTTTAGCATTTTAAAAATAATTGTAAGTTATTTGTTTAAATTACTGAAATGTTCTTAATGACCCATAACTCAGCATTATTATGCTCATTTGATAAGAATATATTGTAAACTTAAATTATTATTTTAAACATGACTGCTTTAAATCAAGTTGACTAAGTGGCATACATGAACTTATATAAATCAAAATCTAGTTTAAAGTTAAAGGTGTTTAGATTATGTTCCCCGTTACACAATCATAATGAATTCTGAGGTAGGAAGTTACACACGAAACATATGCAAAACGAAGTGTTTTACGAGAACAGACGACCAAGTGATTAAAATAGCCCTTACTCGTTTTTCAAACAGTTGGGCTAAAAATGGTTCGTCAACATAATTATTACATTGACACGAAAGTTTATTTTTCAAAAAGTAGACAAGACATACGTTACAAAGTAATGATTTCCTTTTTCAAAACCCTAACATGCTGAAAGCGTGTCGGCCAGCCTGTAATTTCGGGCAGTCTGATATGGTGCATGATTGCATCTGCGCGACAACTGTCGTCTGCTAGGATTCTTCCCGCCATTTCCTGCTTTACGTCTGCTAAATGATCAATAAACGTTTTTTTTTTCAATAGTATGAATTATATAGTGGTAATATTTAGAAATATACAATTTTATCTAGTTTTGTCTTTCAAAAGTAATCCAGTGATGTTTTCTTACGTCATCTGAAAACAAACGAAAAACCAAAGAACAATAATATTATACTAGTCTAAAATGTCGTATTCTGCATCTAAAATAATCAGTATATATAATTGTTAAAAATGTCGCATTCAACACCCGAATATCATTATTAGAAATGTCACGTTCTAAATCTAAAAGAATCAATGTTATCTTTAATATATTGTCGCATTCTCCACCTATGTATTTATATAATTATCAAAAATATCACATTACTATTAAATATCAATATAATTATACAAAATTGGGTATTGTACAGCTAAAAATTCAATATAACTATAAATGTGTCTCCCATTTCTAACGAAATTGATATAACTATTTGAAATGATGAATAATAATAATTCGACTGGAACATGTACAGGTTTAACAAAATCCAAAATTTTCAAATCAATCACAATGTATCAGCAAAGAATCAACTGTCTTATCGACCACTAATTCCCAAACTATTCAGAAATAAGGCCAGAATTTTCGACAAAGAAAAACAACCATAACACACAAATGACATTAACAACTCCAACAAAGACAAAGAAAATCTACCATAACACACATAAACAACTCACACAAAGAGACAAACTAATACACCGAAACAAAATCGAATAACCCCAATCACACACCAACTCCAAAAAATTGAGAAAGAAACCAAAACAACCAAAATCGATATAAAGAAGAAGAAGAAGAAGAAAATTTTATTTAACTTATACATTTACATGTATCTCGTTATACATCAATACATATAAAACATTTTGTCACGGTTGGTATTCAAATGAAAGAGAATAATTAATGTTTCAGTTTATACAATATGGAGAATAAGCTCTAATTAACATGAATTAGATATTGAATAACAGCAATTGTTCACTAATAAAGTGTCTAACAGTGAATATAATGAATATAGTTATAGTCTTAAAGTCTAGGATATGAATTCAATAAATCATTTCTTTTCTTATTGGCTAAATAAATAAATTTGCTAAGATTGTTAAACAATGCACACAAAATATCGTCAATATACTATCTATCTATCTATCTCTGGATACTGCCAACCCCTCTTACGAGTGTTAAAGGCAGGAATTTAGTGCACGTCGGATTGTTAGTAAAAGGTGAAGAGAAAAGCTAAAAAGAAAAGTCCAAACATTGACATGCTTGGATATAAACATAAACATAAAACATAGTTTTCAATTTTGACAAAGAATCTTCATTTCTAAAATAAAATTTTGTAATTCTACGCAATTTCAGTTACTGACATAATACCATTTACATGTATATATGTATATCAAATTTCTTATAATGTCAAATTTTCCAAATGTAAATTGAATAATAAGTATGCTGTTTTAATGTTGCATAATGTGTGCTGTCCTTGTTCCACAAGCATGGCCCGATATAGTATGATTACTTGCAAGTTCATTGGTTCCGTTTGAAATTTCATCTTCTGAAACTGATAAAACTTACGAAGAAAAGTTAAAACTCATTTGTCTAATAATAACTAGTTTCTAAAAAAAGCTCGTTCCTATAAATAACTAAATTTACCTGATGCTCACTTGAACAACGTCATTCCATCATCACTGTAACACCCATGGACGTCCTCATCAAAACAACATTGTCATCAACATGGCCATCATTTTTACATATCACACGTCAATCATCCGTGTCAATACTTTGTTAGACCTCATATGCCAACTATCAATTATTCATATCTGTATTTTGTTTTATATCATAAGCCAATTATCATAATGGTCAAAAATAACTATGATCGAAACGTCACATGAAAAATTAAAAGTTTAACATGTATAATCCTTATGATTAATGCTAATTTATAATTAAAGTCCATATTCATGGAAAATTTAACTTTGTGTCAAACAAATTGTACCTACGAAAAATATTTGATAATTTACAAATTTTATGTGATACAATATAACATTTCCCGAATTTTCTGTGAAATATTTACATTTTTTCCTAAAAAAAAAACAGTAACGCTTTCCCGATTTTCATGTGTAATAATATTACGTTTCGGCTATATAGTTTTTATTAATAAAATATAAAATAACTTACATTTTTGATTGATACTAAGTTCTTCGACGTCCTAAAATAAAAGAAACAATTCCAAATCTGCCATACTTTTGTTTCCGTCACGTCCCTCTCACAAACTTCACGCAAATGTAGCTAACAGTAAAGTGCATGGAAAATCACTCGACCATGAATCTTGAGCGCTCGGGGACAATCTTGTATGTTTAACCACTGATTGATTCTCACCAAAAAACTTTACTAAACAAATCCGTTAAAGACGCCAGCAAAACATTTTCCGACCTCTTTTCAGTCACACGATTTAATTTGCTATGTATTTATATGAAACTATTGTTCCCCGCCTGGATAATTCGGAAGGACCAAAAAGTTAACGTGGTTGGCACACCATCACGTGACATGCGCGAAACAGTTTTTATTCTTCATTCGGGCATTAAGACGCAAGAACAATTGGAAGTGGTATCAAAATGAAATATTGAAAGAAGCTGGGACTTTAAAGTTAAACGGTTTATAATATATAAGTTTGTTAAGGTATTTAATTAAAGGATCTCCACTGAGGTCCTAAAACCTAAACACATAAAAAATAAATTCGTACATAGATAAACTGCAGGACAAATATACAAAAGATGTTAAAATGTATAGGGGATATTCAAGTTTTTTCTGTAAATACACGATTTATTTTCATCAAGTGGTATGAGAATAAATATTTCATGAGTGGCGGTATCCACGAGTGAAATGTGATAATTTTCATGCCACAATATGAAAATAAATCATGTATTTATAGAAAAAACTTGAATTTTCTGTTTATTATATACATTTGTCTCTATTCTTAAATTACAATTTAGAAGACTATTCCTTAAATTTGTGTACTAGCAGAATTTAAAAAAAGAGAGAAGTCCGGCAAGACACCAGTGAATACACAGAAAATATGTTTCACTAAAATACTTTTTTACAGTGAAGTACGAAAATGAAAATAAGCGTTTTATTTCATCAATATTTCTCAATATTTCATTTATAGGTATATAATAAATATATGTACTCTGATTTGATTTCGATATAAATTCTATTTTGTCAAGGATCTTAATTACAATGTAATATATAAATCCGCGATTATGTGTAATTCTTGTCCGATTTGGGTTTTAAAAGCGTTTATACTGCCCTCACACATACCTCGCGACCTTACTGCGTCCTTACTGCGACCTTGCTACGACACAGGACGCAGCACAGTCGCCATGGACGCAGCAGGGACGCAGCGAGGTCGTAGCGAGGAACCCAAGGATGCACAGGGTCGCAGACCGTCGGCGACTATTTTGAACATGCACAAAACAGTCGCAGAAACGCAGAGCCCCGGACCGTCTGCGAGAGAAATTTTCTACGAGAGAAATTTGGAAATTTGAAAGAAAACCAACGATTTTCGAAAGAAAAATGCTATTTTACTAGTTTTCAGGTCGCAGTAAGGTCGTGGTTTATGTGTGAGGGCAGCATTAACCACTTTTCATTTTTGGGTCATTTTGCACTTATACTGGAAAAATAGAGTGAGCGAATAATCTGAAATCTTGCACACAAGTTAACGTGCATCCAATAGTATATAAATTTAGAAAAAGATAATACCAGTTTCGTCATAGCAATAACGTTTATTAGAGATGAAGATTTATCTATATCTCTGCGTTAGTTTTAAAAAATTCATACCCTGGTTGGTATATTTTAACTGGAACAATAATAAAATTTTGGTCCCAGATTTTAATTAGAATAGGAAACAAATTTGTGACATTGTAACAAATGTGAACAAAAAAGTAAATTACATGAACACTGACTTATTTTTAAAAAAATCAGCATCAGACTAAAATAACAAAATTGAAAAAAAAAAAAAAAAAAAAAAAAAAAAAAAAAAACAGATTGCAAAAGTAGAAAAAAAATATTCATAAGATTGTTCAAAATGCAGCGCGTATATATCACATCTACACTAATTTATTTCTGTTGCTCTGGCTATTAAAACGTTCAACGGCGCCTAGCTAGAACTGACACTGACAATTTCATTGATAGGTATAGAATTCTATATTTTTTTTGTTTTTTATTTGATTTTCACGTGTAGTCTATAGCCGGGCAAGCCACTTATTTGGGGTAATCTCAGGGGCGGGTAACTTATACATACGTCTGAAATATCTTTTTTCCTTTTGTAATGTTTTTCAGTATATTTTTCCATATTTTCAACCAAAAAAATCCATGAAATATTTCTGTTACCTTTTTCATAAGAGGTAATTTTAATTCTTCTAAGTTTTGCCTTAAAAGCGTTTTAATTTCGCCGCCGCCGCCAACACGACCACCACCAATAACAACATAGTATGAGTAAGAAAAAGTTTTGTAAAATGCCTAAAAATACAACACTCGCTGTATCTGTAAAATCCACAGATCCGCTGATTTATATAAAACTCGAGTTCAACATCCTGCGACATTTAACGATAGTGTTGCGACATTTAACGGTAGGGGAAATCCGTGCGACATTTAACGTTAACATTGCGACATTTAACGGCAAATGATTTTTGCGACATTTAGCGGCGGTTGCGACATTTAGCGGCAATGGTGCGACATTTAGCGGTAAATGCGACATTTAGCGGTGTTGCGACATATAACGGCGCCACACTGCAAAATTAGTAATGAAATTTGATCGCCTATGAATTAAAATTATAAGGATAAAACATACTTGAATTAAATTTGTTTGAATCTGAGCGTACATAATCACATTTTCGGAGAAGACAACGATTGATCATTGAAACTTCTTTTCAAAACTAACAAACCCTCTAGCAAAAAAACAAAACAAAATATTTTATAGTGTCAGTAACGAAAGCCTGTTTGAAGAATGATTTTTAATGATAAAAGAAATTGATATAACAAATATTGTTCCAAAATGCTCAAGACTCGTGATGTATAAAGGAATGAAATACAACATACACATTATATTTTGAGAGCTGATTAAAACAAGTTGCGGATTTGCTTACATTAAATTCAATATCAATACTGCAGACTGCAGTTATAAGGGGAACACCACTTGATTCTGTCTTCTGGCGGCTTCAACAAAAAGACTTTAAAAGGTAAAAACTGTAGAAAGTGCAGATATTCATTTTTATGATTTGCAGAATACTTTGTATGCTGTGGTCTGGTTATAAAAATAGAGCACTGTATGAATCTCTCCATATTCCTGCAACCCAAGGGTTAAATCCTTTTATAAAACATTATTTAACGTCGTATTTGTTCATTGTTTCAGAGTCGGAAACATTGTATTTTGGTTGTTTATCTTATGTGTGTTTAGCGGCACACCAGTATATTACAGGTTATACCGCGCGGAAAGATAAATTAATTAAATGAACATACAAGTATTTTACTCTCACGGGTACATTTCTTTATTTCTGCATGTCACTGCTTCATCATTTAGATACAATTCTTAAAGAGTGAAATGGTTTTCTTTATTTTCTTAAGATCTATGTCAAAACGTAATTGTTTTAACATTTGGCGATGTAACAACATTATACATGTATTTGCCACGGAAATGTAGTCAACATTATATATAATGCAGTTGAATGTATATATTCTATTCCATGAATAATTATGGTTATCTTATTGTATTTTTATTACATGTTCATGTATTCTTATTGTATTCTATTGTATTTTGGTCCTGAGTTGTTTGCTAACATGTTTTTTTTCTGTATGTATGTTGTCTGTCTGTTACTAGGAAACTGGGTCTTTCTTTTACAAATGCATTTTCCGTATATTTTAAATCTCTTTTAACTATATAAAGATTGCGCCTTTGTAACATTGTCTCCTCGGTCAATTATTTTCTTATGTTAAAGCGATTTTGTTAATCTTTTATCAATACTGTTTATGATCAAGTCTTTATTTCATTCAATAAAACGCCCGAGGGAGTTGATCTTTTTAACTAAAAGAACTATAACTCACTTACGAGGATTTGTCTTCTTTTTAGGGCTTACAAAATACATCTTACCATGCCATTAAGAGGCATAATCATTTGAGCCGCGTCACGACAAAACCAACATAGTGCGTTTGTGACCAACATGGATCCAGACCAGCCTGCGCATCCGCGCAGTCTGATCAGGATCCATGCTGTTTGCTTACCAAGCCTTTTACAAGTCTGGATCCATGCTGGTCGCAAACGCACTATGTTGGTTTGTCATGAAGCAGCTCGTTTTATCAATAATTTGTCTGATAATAAAGACGCAGTTACGTCAAACCTTGTTGTAATGTTAGGTGAATGTTAAGAAAGTTTGACATAGTTGCTTTAAGAAAATAGCTACAATCTAAATGAAATAATAAATATTTCTTTTTATCAAGGAGTTTCTGTTTATTTTTATAAATCAAAATTTTTATCTTCTTGACTTACACAATGTTTTCTATACAGGAAAAAAACAAGAAGATAAAAATGTGTTTTATAAATATAACCAGAAACTCCTTGATAAAGAGGGGGTTTTTCCCTCAAAACGTTGGAGGTTAAAACTTTGTGAAGTTGATAAATATAATTTAAATGTCTCCAGATTGATTTTATACAGAAAATAATACAGAAAACGTCAATATATAACAACACATGGGACTACTACAAGTGTGAATAGTAACGCACTTTTTAAAGTTTTTTGATAAGTTACACTCTTGAAGTTTGCAAAGAATACATTATATGTATGTAAAAACAAAACAAATTGCCATTACCATTGATATCAGAATAATGCATCGCAATCTAATCGCTAAAGTTAAGCAGATTTCTGTCAAATTTAATCCTACAGTTAACAGCCATTGCATGATAAATTGAGCAAAACTAAAAGATTAGCATATAAACTAGTGGATTAACTATTCATCACTTTCCATTTTATTTAAAATAGCATAATATATAAAACTGTACACCATTTATGAAGCAAATGAAGGTCAAATAAAATAAATATGATGTGCAAAGAAGTGTCGTCATTAAGATATAATTATTATACAACCTGTTTAGAGCAACACCTGTTGGGATACAAAGAATTCGGTTTTTATGAGAGATTTTGCTCTAGAGCGATAAATAGAGAATATCATGTTAGTGTCTGATATTATAAAATTTATCAGGTAAGGCTAAGAATAAAGAACAGCGAGGCTCTGCTCTGCAATTTTAATATGCGTTTATTTCTTTAAATTTCAAATGAAACAAAAACCTGTCAAGAACCTTTCGAGTTCATGCCGCTTGCAGTAATATATCAAGGGTCACATCTATAAGAAATAGTCCCAAATGTTTTTAGTCAAATGTAAGAGCTACTTTAATATTCAAAACATCTATTCAGTTTGTATCAGTATAATATTTTCAAACTAGTAAGAGGTAAAAATATTCCGTTCTCTTCATTTTGTTTCAGGTGTGTGATAAAACTAAAGGTGACTGATAATTTAAAAGCTAAATTTACCAGACATGTGCTTTATCAACAGAAATCAATGTAATTGTATGCTAAATTTAATGATTGGGCATTCTTAGGAAAACAATGATACTGTCGTTGTTAGGGGGATATTGCTCTACAGAGGGTCGCTCTACATTACATTACATTACATTACATCAGCCGCTATACAGAGGCTTTACTGTATTTCCTATGCTATATCTACATGTACATACAGTTATATCTTCTGATTTTCACAGTGTTTAAACAGTGTTTAAATGAGTAGTAATGTGCAAGGTATTACAAATACCGAGAAAACTATGTTACCAAACCATGTTTGAGAACTCTGACAACTTTTGACATATAACCCAGTATAGTTAATCTCAGTATCGCATTTTATTTATCTATAAATTGACAATCAACATCAATATTTGTTGCGTTATTCATATAGATTTGTATATATAGTTTTAGTCTTTTTTATTTAAATGCCATTTAAAAAAAAAAGAAAAAAATAAGGGAGAGAAAGAGAATGAACTCGTATATGCACAAAAAGTCTTTCTGACGACACATTTCTTTTAAAGTACATGTATGATTAATCAATTATAATAAATGGAAAATTAACAAGATAATTTACTTTAAGATACATTTACAATTTGTATCGTATACAAATGCCTCTCCCTTTTTGCAACGACATTTGTATCAGTATACATACTAATCAAGTTTATTCCAAATGTAAATAACAATTTGATATTCGATCGTATTTACATTTCGCCTTATCTAATTTTTGAATGACTTAAACTGTAGTTCAACTGATATAATGTTTAGATATCATTGCAACATGCACTTTGTTGGCATTAACTTTCATGACGATTGATTTAAAATTAAATTGAATTTTGTTATCGGCAATATTCATTCTTTATTGATATGTATCATCAAAGGATTATGTTTTATTAGCTTAAAGGTAATGTATTATTTTCAGTTTGATTTGCAAACCATCAGTGATAATTTTGTGACGCTAGTAGTATAAAAGTGGGGAGGGGATCTGCTTTTATACTATTGATGCTGAAACGTTGTTAATTTTGGTCTGTGAGTGTTCATTTTCGTATAATTTTCTTCATTTATGATTTTTGTTACCTTTATGTACATTTGCGTATTATGTTTGCGTTATCTTCTTATTTGAAAATAAACTGTCATCTTTGATTTAACATATTGACATGTTTTTTACTACACATATCGTGAATATAATGAAAGAAGTTGACTTTTTAAAAACAAATTTTAACACAAAATTGTCAATTTTAATCCTATTTTCTTATAACAAGTAACCATTTTTTTTTATATAAATTTAGAATAACTTGAAATATTTGTATCTTTCTAATGTAAGAATAAACGGTCATGTTTGATGAAACTTTGAACATCTTTATTATTACACTTATTGTGAATAGAATAAAGGAAGTTGCCTTTTTAAAAAAATGTTACAGTTGTCAATTAGTTTATCTTATTTTACTTATAACAGTAAACCTTTTCTATATAGAATTTAGAACAATTTGAACCACTTTAGAATAAATAAATGCTTCATTTTACCTGGTTTTAGAAACATGCGTCATCAATACTGAAATTAATTGACCTGTAGGTAATGTTTTTTTTTCGGTGATTTTCAAAGCTTCAGTGTTTTTACCTACACTTATATTTTTGATGCAGCGTAGTTCTAAGCGTCTAACTTTTTGCCTGTCGGTTTTAATGTATGTTAAATGACAATGACATACAAAATTTTATTATCTGTATGTACAATTCTAAATGCTTTTATATCGTTCAAAAATCATATGAGTTTGTCTATGATATGGACAACTCAATTTCTTGATTAGTTAAGAAGATAACGTTGCAACTGACGTTAACCATTCCATCATATATTCTCACTTTTAAACAAGGAAAACTTACTATCTAAAAAACCTTTGAAGCGTTTTTCGTTTTTGTTCTGTATTCATCTGGTATACGTACACTTATTTTCATTCATTTACGCGCATGTTTAAATTTTTCAGTTTACATGACTTATTTACTTCAAAAGGGAGTGTTTGTTTGATTTGACAAATTAATATTCTTTTGATCTGACCTATCTTTATTTACTGAAAATTTCAAAGGAGGCTTCTATTTGCACTAAGAAATACAAAGTATAATTTTACTATTACTATGAATATCTTGATACTTCTTGTAACTGTCTTTTAACTTGCTTGCAGTAGTACAATTCGTTATCAATTTATTTTATTTTCAATGTACTTGTTAAAATGGTTACCATGGTAAACATGAGCAGATATTATTGTCTTAAAGTTTTCTTTTGGAATTTTAGTTATTTCCAAATATCATTTTTTTCTGTTATTTAACAACAGTAATTCCACGAAATCTTCTTACAGTAACGATGGGAGGCTTGCTTTAACATTAATCTAACACCACCACATGCAATGACGTAACTGTTTCTTCTCTTTTAATATCATATATTTGATATCAAGGCTCGAAGAAGTTTATGGAAAAGCAGTAAGAAAGCAAGAAAAACCCCACAACAAATAAAAACAACAACAGGAAGAAACAACAACAAAAAAAGAAACGCTTTTGGAAGATGAAGCAAAAGAAATAAAGCAAACAAATATTCAAAAGAGGGTTATGGCTTTTGTCAGTAACAATGAAAAGCTCTGTTGTGCGTTTTAAAACTACATTTTACTACATTTTGTGGAATGAATTTAAATTTTTATCTTAAGTAAATTTGGTAAAGAAATAATAACTCTGTCCAAAAATAAAGATTATCCAATGATTTACAATTAAAGATTTATATTTAAACTGTTTGGCAGTTATTTACAAATCAGTAAAATGATTTTTGTACCAGTATATTCTTAATTGCGTACGAAAATAATATACGATCACCTTATCTAGTTTTGAATTGCTTAAACTAATGTTGAACTGATATAATAGTAAGATATCATTGTAATTTGCCTTTTGATTGACCATCGATTAGGAAACTAGTTGTATTTTATCAGTTAAACCCGTACAAGAAAATCATACGTCATTGGAATAAAATACATCTTTTTCAGCTAGTAGGTAACATTTCTCTCAGTATCGTATAATGTGAAGTAGTCAGTCTATAAATATATTACAAATAGTTTTCAGATAAATTCTAGCTTTCTTTAATCTGTCTGAATTTCTGTTCTGGTTGTTACATAGTTTACAACGTGGATTGTTATAAAACACCCGTGATGCCTGTCAAAGATGCAATGAAATACATGCAATGTCAGTCAAAGATGGTTATGATTTAAATGCGATGCAATTTAATACATGCGTCCCTAGCCAAAAATGATAAGGAAATGTAATGTGATTCCAGTTAAAGATGGTTATGAAATGTATGCGATGTCATTCAAACATGGGTATGAAATACATAAGACGCCAAGCAAAGATTGTTATGAAATACAAGCCATACGTGATATAATTTGATGCCAACAAAATGGTTATTGAATACATGCCACGCCAGCCAAAATGGCTATGAAACACGTGCGATGCCAGCCAAAAATGGTAACGAAATTCATGCAATGCCAGTCAAAGATAGCTATGACATACACGAGATGCTAGCCAAAGACGATTATGAAATACATGCGTTGCAAGCCAAAGATGGTTATGAGAACATGCGATGACAGCCAAAGATAGCTATGACATACATGAGATGCTAGCCAAAAAAGGGTATGAAATATATGCGATGCAAGCCAAAGATGGTTATGAAATATATGCGATGTCTGCCAAAGATGGTAATGAAAACATGCGATGCCAGCCAAAGATAGCTATGACATACATGAGATGCTAGCCAAAGATGGTTATGAAATACATGCGTTGCAAGCCAAATATGGTTATGAGAACATGCGATGACAGCCAAAGATAGCTATGACATACATGAGATGCTAGCCAAAAAAGGGTATGAAATATATGCGATGCAAGCCAAAGATGGTTATGAAATATATGCGATGTCTGCAAAAGATGGTTATGAAAACATGCGATGCCAGCCAAAGATAGCTATGACATACATGAGATGCTAGCCAAAGATGGTTATGAAATATATGCGATGTCTGCCAAAGATGGTTATGAAAACATGCGATGCCAGCCAAAGATAGCTATGACATACATGAGATGCTAGCCATAGATGGGTATGAAATATATGCGATGTCTGCCAAAGATGGTTATGAAATATATGCGATGGATGCCAAAGATGGTAATGAAAACATGCGATGCCAGTCAAAGATAGCTTTGACATACACGAGATGCTAGCCAAAGATGGTTATGAAAACATGCGATACCAGCCAAAGATAGCTATGACATACATTAGAATCTAGCCAAAGATGGTTATGAAATACATGCGATGTCTGCAAAAGATGGTTATGAAAACATGCTATGTCTGCCAAAGATAGCTATGACATACATAAGATGCTAGCCAAAGAAGGGTATGAAACATATGCGATGCAAGCCAAAGATAGTTATAAAATATATACGATGTCTGCCAAAGATGGGTATGAAAACATGCGATGCCAGCCAAAGATAGCTATGACATACATGAGATGCTAGCCAACGATGGTTATGAAATACATGCGTTGCAAGCCAAAAAAAAATGGTTATGAAATATATGCGATGCCAGCCAAATATAGCTATGACATACATGAAATGCTAGCCAAAGATGGTTAAGAAATATATGCGATGTCTGCAAAAGATGGTTATGAAAACATGCTATGTCTGCCAAAGATAGCTATGACATACATGAGATGCTAGCCAAAAATGGTTATGATATATATGCGATGCAAGCCAAAGATAGTTATAAAATATATACGATGTCTGCCAAAGATGGGTATGAAAACATGCGATGCCAGCCAAAGATAGCTATGACATACATGAGATGCTAGCCAACGATGGTTATGAAATACATGCGTTGCAAGCCAAATATGGTTACAAACGCATACAACGACATCGAACGATGCTTAAGAAACACCTGCGATGCCAGCCAAAGATGTTTACTAAATACTAGTAAATGCAAAGCTAAGAAATGATAGGAATAAACTTAATTATGTTCTGCAAATATATAGTTACATTAAAACAATCTTCAACATTTACTTAGTAATATAGCATAACATAACGTAACATATATTTCATTATACATACAATTTATAGACATACATTTCAAATATTCTATAATGTAATATATCACTTACATTTGTTATCTTGTTGATTTAGTTTGATATACTGTAAGGTGAACATCTATTATTCATATAATTATGTTATATTGTTTATATCAAAGAAGATCTTTATTGCACTTTGTAAGCAATAACTATAGTTGTTTGAAGAGAGAAAATTATGTCAAAAGCCAGTGATGATTAAGCATCGGTGCATTATTATATATTTGTAATTTAGTAAACAAATCGTTTTTATTATGTCATAGAGAATTCCCGGTACTTCATGATCATTACAAATTGGCAACAGTTTCAGGATATTGTTTTTGTGATAACAGGTTGTACACTTGTGTTACATGTTTAATCATTACATTCCCTTTATATTGAGTAGGCCTACACTATAACAGATAGTTAAAACACGTGCGTACGTAAAACAATATTTACTCATCATATTATCATACCATAGCATGTTTACAAACCTAGGGCCATTAAAAAAGAACAACATAAACTTTATTTCACATTGCATTGCATTGTATTTACCGCACTTAACAAGTAATTTTGCTTAATGTTCACTGCATACGAAGAATATTTGTTGTTTAATATTTACATATTTGCGAGTCGGTGAAATGTAAGCGGTATTCATACGCCTTCTAAATAATTGTCGAATGCAATTTGTTGTAAAATAATTTATCATTTTATGAGATAAGGTAAATAAGAAAAAACACCACAAGTGAAAACATTCTTATCTAAAAGGATATATTTATCATGTTACACGGGAAGAAAGAATGATATAAGAGCATTATTTATTTCATCCTGATTACTGATTTAAATGCTTGTTTTATAAGTAGTTATGTAAGAAGTTAAGTCAGGAAAACCAGCTATGAGGAAGCGTTATTTGTTTGACAGGGATTGATGTTTCATGATGTTACATTCTCTTAACATTATATTCTCTGATCATTTATATAGCTGGATATAAATACGGATGAAGACGGATGGATTTGGCTACTGAAAACGGTCTATGGACGAAGAATTAGGGAAGCTATTTTTGTGTACCTTAGAAAAATATGGACTTCCTGCAAAATGGAGTAAGAACTCTGAAAAGGTAAGTTTCTAAATTTTTATTTTTTAAACATGACCGACCAGCTCATACGTGTTTTCTTAGATCTATACGGGAAAATAATATTCAAACATTTATGTCAAAGCCCCAATGAGTTAAAGTCCTAGTTTTATTGCGGTGTTATATTTGCCAACCTACCTTTGACCTTAGGTTTCAATGTTTACATTTTCGCGTTGCATTCTTATCTAGTTAGTGGTTAAGTTGTTTTGTTTGTTTTCTACAGTAAATATCCATATATCTTTTAAAGCTGCACGCCTCCAGATGAGCAAAAATATTTCAAGGAAATTAATATTAAGAAAAATGTACTAAAAAAATTTAAGAAAGGTAACAGCATTCAAGTGTCAAGTTATTTTTTACATGTTATGTGCAGTTTAAGAAGATTTTACGGTATTTTAATACCATATTTCTACTGCGTTACTAACGCAGTAAGGGCTGTTTTGGCATTTGCCGACCACTGTTTTGGTAATTTTCGTGGATTGTAAGTGCTGATTGCAATATGAAATTACTTTATTTGTTCACCTCACAATATTTTACTTTTAAAAACATTTTCAAAATATTTATGAAAATTAACATGAATCTGGAGGCGTGCTGCTTTAAGACGTC